>NW_009234535.1:0-27291 GCF_000690835.1 Fulmarus glacialis | reverse complement strand
GTGTCCAGAGAAGGGCAACAAAGCTGGTGAAGGGTCTAGAGAACAATTCTTATGAGGAGCGGCTGAGGAAACTGGAGTTGTTTAGCCTGGAGAAGAGGAGGCTGAGGGGCTCTACAACTCGCACTCTACAACTACCTGAAAAGAGGTTGAGGCAAGATGGGTGTTGGTCTCTTCTCCCAGGTAACTGGCGATAGGACGAGAGGAAATGACCTCAAGTTGCGCCAAGGGAGGTTTAGACTGGACATTAGGAAAAATTTCTTTACTGAGAGAGTGGTCAGGCCTTGGAACAGGCTGCCCAGGGAAGTGGTGGAGTCACCATCCCTGGAGGTATTTAAAAGACGTGTAGATGTGGCGCTTAGGGACATGGTTTAGTGGGCATGGTGGTGTTGGGTTGACGGTTGGACTCAATGATCTTAGAGGTCTTTTCCAACCTTAATGATTCTATGATTCTATGATAGGAGTACAGCATGCATGAAATTTTGATGGACAAGGAGCCGGTGGAAGAGATTAACTGTTTTTCTGGAAAATCTCTAGGATAAACCAGTCAAGCACACTGAAAGCAACATACGAGAGAAGTGAGCAGTGCTGTGTGAAAGTGCATGTAAATTATAAAGGCATTACAAAAATTACAAACATTTGCACCCATACTATCAATGTTTGGCAATTCAGAGGCACCTTTAAGTGTAATATTGTCATGGAAAGTTCAGTAATGAAGACTTATCTTTTGGTACTGAAGACTCCAATAAGCACTAGAACGTATAACTGCATAAAGAGATGCACAAATACTATGAAGTTTGATGTGGCATTCTAAAATGTTTAAAGAAAGCACTTGCACTTCTTCACGAAAGGAAAAGCATACTCTGTATCCATCACAGTTTTCATGTTCAAATACACGAGGAGCTTGCAAGTGATTTCAAGAAATTCCTAAATAAATAATCAGTGAGGATTCTTACCACATTGCAACACAGAATGAGAGTAGAAGTGGAAACGGTAAGAAAATCTTGAACAAACCAACTCAGTGAATATTGAGAAATGTAAAAAGGGAGGCATCATCAATGAGAGCAATGCAACTCCATCTAATTGAAGCATGACACAAGAAAATATTAAAATGGAAACTGTTTTAAAGCCAGTAGGTATTTAAACCCTAATACTGAAACGGAAAGGTGAAAATCTGAGGTCAGCAAGAGCTCCAACTCTGAAATTGAAACTGAAAAGAGACAACCCAGAGGCAACGTTCATTCAAACCCTGATGATCAGACTGAAAGAATAGAGCCCGAGGGCAAAAAACATTCAGACCCTGGCAGTAAATTTGAAAGGAGAGAGCTTTAGGGCAGGAATTGCTCAGGCCTTCACAATGAGCTGGGATGAACAGATCTCCAGGACAGCCCCCACTCAGGTCCTGGGACTGGCAAGGTGAGGAGTTAGCAGGGTGACTGTGTGCATCCTACAGCCTCTGATAATGAGTCTCATTGAACCTCTGTTATTCTAGCCATTACCAAATACTGAATTTAAATGAATGCATTGCACTGCATACTAAACGGTCTGGAATTAGAATGGAGTAAGGCAAAAAACAGGAGAGGCAACACAGCTAGTCCGAGAATGATGCTACAGCCTTCAGTGTGCAAATCCAAGCTATCACTTTACATTAACAAAACTGACTGGTCGAAGAGCTTGCCTAATGTGAGATATGTCATTATCTTTTTTCAGGATATTCAAGCTCTGCAGTAAAACTTAACATAAGTGATTTTCTCTACAGAGTACATAGGTTGTATAACTGCATTTGCTTTGTTTTGTCTTACTAGTGTATATTGTGTAGTGATTGTAGTGCTTTTTAATTTTAAGGAAAAAATGGAATAAAATATTTTCCAATAACAGGGAAAGATGGAAAAGAGTTTTGTAAAGCTGTAATTTTGCAAAGGGAAAAATTATTTCTTAGTAAAACTTTGCAAGTGTTCTTCCTTTCTAAAAAGTAATGCACTTCGAAACCTATAAATGAAGCCTTCAGGATCATACCCAGACTGCCTAAGTTAGATATCCTGGTATCTAAAAGAGAGATGTTTCTTCCCGCTGCAAAATCCTGACTTCCTAAGTCAGGATCCTAAAATTCATATGTAAGGCAGTTGAGTGAAAGAATCACCCCAGAGGTCTTCAGAGGGCAGGTCAGAACACCGACCGTGGTCAACTGCTCTGAAGACTCAGTTTAAGAAAGGAGATTCTGGAGCTCCCTGGATGTTATCTGTGTTCAGCCAATTAGCATCTAATGTCATAAACACCCACTGATAGCTACTGATAACCAAAGCATAAGCTCTGGAATAAACCTAAAGAACTGCAAAATGGAATGGTATCTCTTTAAATGCATGTATTTTTCACTGCATGTATCCTTCTATTACATACTGAATCAGGTTTCATTTTTTTGTTGTTTTTTTCTTTCCTTTCTTAAAAAATATCTTCAATTAAAAGCATGTCCATTTTTCAGAGGCCAACTACTTTTAAGCTATACAGCGGTCTGTCATAATATTTCAACCATTTCAAGCGTATGCAGAGTGTGCTATTTCTTCATAGGAAGTAATAAGCTTTCAAACCTTTATTCTCATCATCCTCAAACTATTTTAGGTTTTAATTTAGAAATTGGATGACTTGTAGATTCTTCCCATGTCCACAGATTCTCTTTCTTCCTTTAATGAGGTAGCAGTTGATGCCTCTTACTGGGAATGTCTGACTGTTCTCCTTCATAGCAATTCCTATGTATTCAAGAATTATGGAAGTAATCACGCTCTGAAGGAATATGTCCCACTGCAGCTAGTGATATGATTCTCAGATTTCCAATTTACATGTTTTAAATTAATGACTGTTTACTCTGCTGTATAATAAAAAGGGTAGTTATCACTGGAGCTAATTCATTACATAGTACTTTATTTCTGAGATTCACAGTCTTTCCATGTACAGGACACAAAGTAAGCAATTACAATAAGCATGTATCCGTCAAGATATAAGGAAATGTTTAGATTCCCTAAACCAGTCTTTGAAAAGACAGTTATCACCAAGCCGTTTAAAAGACTTTAAAAGAATATATTTCTCACTGAAACTGATTAGAAAAAAAGTAAACTGGGAGAAACTGAGGAAAGCAGTTTAAAGCACCAACAGTCTAATTTTTCATATAATATGGATTTCATTCACTAGTAGTTTCATTTATAACATTTGTTCAGCACTGCCTTCAGCATTTAAGGAAAGAGAAGACTGAATGATGTTGCCTGCTCTCGAACATAGCACTCAATAAATACCCTTGAACATACATTTCATCACTTTTACTTCTTAGTATATGAAAAATTTGAGTATCTTTATCCTTCAGAAAAGTTAAGATCTGGTCTTTGATCTTTGGAGTCTTACCAGGTTAGTTTTAAGCAGAACAGCCAAGGCAAATAACTTAACAGAGGAAGAAAATCCGTCTAGAAAGGGAACTATCATCTACCTGGTGTTTCTTCTAGCTTGCAGTGCTGTCTCAGATTTAACGGGAGGGGGATAACAGGGACTGTTCAGAAATATTGAGCTAAGCATTTGAAATAGAAAAAGATTCCCAGCTGAAGATGGCTACAATTGCCCAGATGATACGCTTAAGTATACGCTTACAAAACTTAAATATGGGCAAAGAAGAGACTTCCCTCAAATGTAACCTGCTTTGTTGTTTTATTTTTATCATCATTTGCAATGATTAAAGATACATAAATACTACAGCTAGAGAATAGGATGAAGTATTAAATCTTTCAAAGGGAAACTATACTGTTGAACAACTGGTAGTACTAATTTAATCCATGTGTGTACGGTTGCAATGCTGAAAGAGCAACACAAGTAGAGAGCATTGTCCACAGGTGAAGAGTTGTGAATTACAAAACTGTCGGTCTTTCTCAAAACTGTTGGTAGTGTTCACCTTTACAGTACTTAGGTCCTTAGTTGAAGTCAGTGGAGCTGGGCTTTGCTGCACAGTTTGCAATGGAAGAACAAGAAGGGTTTTAGTATTGTTAGGAGGCTTTTTGCAGAGTGTATATGTATTTTCATATGGATTTCCTTAATTGCTTTTCTTAATTGCTATTCTCAATTTAAATTAAGTTAGACTCCAGAACTCACAGTGTTTTATCAGGAAAAAGAAATTAATTAATTAATTCCCAAATGTACATGTATTTCTCTCTTACAGCATTCTGTACTGCTGAACTCCCAGAAATATTTATCTATTAAGATATTAAGTATGATCATTTTTATTTGTTTGGTGTAAGTTATGTGACATCACTTTTCCTCTTCTTAAAGGCAAATAATGAATGTGCTATATAAAGTGAACATTTTCAAAGGCAGATTACACTGCAGTCTTAAAACTTTCAGTAACTAAAAAGCCACTGGTACATTATGGAAGTATTAAAAATAGCTGATTATTACATAACAACAGAAAAGATGTTTCTGAGTATGAGCAACTTCATTCTCTCTCTTTTATAAAAGAATTTGCAACTTCAAAGCTTTAGCATTACAGTTTGAGAAATCTTATGCTTACTCCTTTAGTCAACAAAGCAAAATAAAAAGAGAATGCTCAAATTCTTTACTGTCATGCAAAATATTTTCAAGAGACAATAACTTATTTTTTCGTTCAAAGTCTGAGAAAATATAATTGAAAATGTGATTTATTTAAGTCTTTGAAGAAATAAGAGATGTTCTAAAGTTGCACAACTGATGTCCAGTGGCCAATGCTATGCTAGATTAAAGATCAATATGAAATTCTGAATCAAGGAATCACATTAGTGGAAGACTTAATCAGGATGTTGTCTCAGACACTGAATTAGGGTTTTGGCCAAATATCAGACCCATAGTCATGATTCTGAAATTCAGCTTGTGTAGCTAAATACATTTGACTTCAACAGAAATTACACATGTGGAACTCATCTCAGCATCTGGTCCTTGTTGTAGTTTAGGTCATCTTCCATTCAGTCTATGAAATAGTATAAACAGTTTGACATCTTAGGAAGTACAGGTTGTAGCTGGGCATTGACTGTAAAATCCTTTGGGCAAAATGAAAGACTTGAAGAGAGTTATTTTGAAAATGACTTTACATGCACAGTTTTATTATGCTTCTAAATTAAAGATATGCCCGCTCATTCCTTTGTCATTCATGAGCCTGCCATTGTAAGTAAAAATAAGAGAGTATGTTTTTTTTTATATTTATATGTATGTTAAAACACTATGTGCATATAAAAGTATACACATACACACTTACTCAAACTTGTACAGAACTTCTTCCTAAAAACACCTTTTGAAAAATCTAAATCTAAAATTTTAAATACAATGCTGATTTACTTCTATTGGATATGACAAGTAAATTGCAAACCAAGAGCTGTTATTTGAAGACTTAAATGTGATATTTTCTTTTTCTTAACTTTTTTGTTTACATTTAAGTAAAAAATCCCTGGGTAGTTATTAATAAAACCTAAGGAAAATATTTTTAAACTAAAAAAAAATGTTTTTGCTTCATTTAATAAGATGTGAAATCTTTCATTTGCCTTTTGTTTGCTTGTGGGGGTAATTTCTCTGCAAACATCTCAGAACACATGAGATTTCAGTTAGGAAGATTTACAGTGTTGAAGTATTTACTTGAAAATGTTAAATACAAAATCAAATACAATAGGACAGAAAAAAATGAAAAAGCTACAGGTTTTTTTTGAACAGGTCATTTTTCAAATAGTGAATTCAACCCTTTAGAGTCAACACAGAAATCCATGTAATAAAATTTCAAAACAAATATGGTGCGCAACGTATTGAAAAAGGTTTACCGCTTTTAACAAGAACATTCTCTTCTTTTGTCAAACACTTCTCTGCTGCTTTTGAGAAAATAGATCTGTACACAAACCACTGCACTGCCTCGACAAACAAAGCAACGCTCGGCATGAATTCATGAATAGAAAGCAGCGTTAGCACCAATGTTCACAATGCAGCACATGCTAACATTCAGCATTAATATCTTGAATGAGAGCCTAATGAACTCATCGGGAGTGTTTCCACTGAGTTCAGTGAGCTGTGGATCAAGCCCATGGTGTCCATCCCAGTGTGCTTCTCGCTAGGCTTTGCATCAGGCATGATTGAGAAAGCAGGTGATGTGACTGTGCCTGCATTTGAACATGACCAGCTCGGGCTCAGTAATGCAAACCTGAGCATGACTTTCCTCTAGCTGTAGTCACTGGAGATTTAAAGGATGAATAACTGTCATATCTGTTTCACAGGCAGTGAGGCTAAGGCTCACAGGCTCTCCAAACTCCCACAGCAAGTGCCTTGTAGACTCCATCTCTCCTTGGTCTGTGTAGTGTGTTCCTTCTTCCCCTGCTACAGTGTTTCCGCTGTAACACTGGAAAATTAACAAATTAATCTGAAAATTTAAAAATCCTCTGTTTGAGGATACAAGGAATGGCCACAGAACTACTGAAAAGTGTTTAATTATTGTGACCTTAGAGCAAAGCATCTCATGTATTTTTCTTTCGTCAGCAAAACCTCCTTGGAAATCAGGATAAAGAGTTTGAAGAAACCTGTGCAATCACTTTCCACAGATCTGCTGTACAAGTATAAATTCCACTTCTAATTGTTTAATAATTAAAATAAACTATGAGGTCTCTCTGAAGATGGGATCAAACAAGTGGGCTGATGGAAATGGCTACGAAGTACATAGAGATGCTGGGATTTACCATGTGTATATAAAGTGTTAAAGGGAAGCACCAACAGAAAAAAGTAGATGAACATAAGACATCTAGAACGGACTGCATTCCTTTGCAAATTGTTATAGGTGTTGTGGTGAGATATCAAAACTGACGTAGTAATTCCCTACATTTGGTTAAGTAAATATTTCCCAGATCCTTGCCAGCTTAACTGACCATTAGTTTTCCTTCAGTATCTTCCTGTCTGTACTTTTAGAACTAAAATTTAGATGAAGGACACATGCTGGGACACAGCATCCCCTCTCATGCTGTAGGTTAAGTTAAATACTGTAATAAAGATGTAATAAATTAAGTAAGATTTTCAGAATTGTATTGTTTTATGCTGTATCAGCTAATCCTGTTTAAAACATAAAGCAGAAAGACATTGATCTGCCACTGAAGGAAGACAAAGGGAGCTGCTGGTAGCTTAGCCTTTCTGAAAGCTAGTCCACTTATATTTGGTATCTGAATTTGGTTTTTGGAACCTAGCTATACATTCTTACCAAATATCCTTAGATCTTCCAGAATTCTCATTTTTCTTTGGTAAAGGAATACCAAGTAAAATCAATTAAAAAATACATGCCTCCCAACTCCTTCAAGAATTTATACAATTTACCTTAATGTTACCATATGATTTATAACAAACTAGGACTGGTTGGACTACCTAGAGACTTGGGTGATAGATCTCAATGCTGAAGGTACAGCTCAGAAACCACTTACCTAACACAAAGGCACATGCAAAGAAGCCTTCTGTCACTCCTCAGGCCTCTTGCCTTTTCCCACAGCTCTCTGACAGCGTCTTTATTAAAGAGTATCACCACCCACTTTCCTTCCCTGTCCAAGTTCTTCCTTCCCCCCGCCCCAATATTTCACTATGCACATGCAGATTTTTGATAGCTAGCATAAAGAAGGCGGCCTTTAACCTTGATTCAAGGGTAGGGATGTTATAATTTTCCCTCCTTCTTCCATGAAAGATAATGTTAGTCATTTCTGAGCAAAAGTGCAAGGGGAACGTTCTCACACTGCTGCAAAGAAAGACTAGAGCATCTGAATCAAATAGTATTACTTAGTGAATAACAGTGAGTGTACCTCATCTTTAAAGTCATTTATTGCTACTGTTACTCCTGTTGACCATCTTTCTCCTTAATCCAAAACTGGAAGTTTTTTATTTGCAGTCCAATTCAGTTACTGTGGAATCAGTGCATAGTGATTGTACCCAGCACCTCATAAAAATAATGTAGCATTCAGCAAGACGTGGTGTTTTATGTCAGTCCAACTTCTGGCAGTTTTTCCATTGACTTACAGGATTTTTTTTTTTAGCATTCAGCAATGGCAGAGGAAGTGCAAATTAAATGGAAAAACCTAGGGAATGCTCAACTTCTCTTGAAACATTCTTGTGTGTGTGGAAATGAAGATTTGCATGCATTCATATTCGATAGAAATGACTGGGCAGAGGATAATATTTCTACATGAATTTTAAAGCCTTTCGACACCCACATTTCTAACTGTTTTAGTACAATTGCTCTGTAGATAATTCACTATGTTTAACTCTTACTAGAACACCTGCTTCATAATGCTCAATCTTGACATTAGAAAATTAATTAAAATACATTAAATTCATAATACTCCATTATTCTGTGTAATGCAACATTTAGTGCTAAAGAGCAGCTATTGAATGACACTTCCGGTGAATGGAGCCAGAATGTCTGGTCATTAGATGATAGCAGCAATATTTTAAGTAGTAAACAGATGTCAAATGAATTCATCAATGCCAATAAAAAACTGCTTAACAGGATGTATAAGCCAATCTTTTAAAGCATCGGTAATTTAATTATGCTTTTCATACACAGAGAACAAACTTATATTTTTTACTTGGAATGACCTTTGTTTTAGATTGCTACAACAACAAAGCAAGGAAGGGAGAAAACATTCAGGAAAGTCTCCAAAATCACCACAGTTCCTCCTTCCCTTGTGATGGGCTGCAGAACCTTCCTGTAACACATTGGCCACCATCTTATGGACCAGCAGTACATAGAAAACAATATTGTTACGATGACATCCAGTACAAACATACACAACCCATTTCCCTGTTGATAGTGCTCATAAATTAGAAGATTGGATGGAACGAACTAGTATATATCTACAACTGAAGAAACATAATGTAATTAGACTACTCTGTCGCCTTCTCCTGTTGTTGCTTTTTTCACTCTCATCCTTCCTGTTTAAATACTGTCTTTCCAGAAATGAAAATAAAATGAAAGCTCATGGGCTTGTTTGAATCTGCATAGCACGGTTCCAGATGCTTTGCTTTATCTTTGGCACATAGTAATAATCAGGGAAAATGGAGCCCTGAATTTGGAAGCCCTATTTTCTACAAAGAATACAGAGTCCTGGATTACACATAAAACCAGAATTCAACAGAATTAAGCACTGTGTAGTCTGAAATACCATATACACTTCCCTTGTACTTCTGTTGTAAAAAAAAGTCATCTAATCTTTTTGTCTTTTCACAGTGATTCTCCTAACATATGTCCTACAGACATTCTTTTCCATACAGTACATAAGATTTAATTTTTGGGGCCACAGAAAACTCTGGGGTTCTTTGTTAAACACATTTCCTTTTCAGTCATCTCCCATCACCCAGTTCTTCACTATTTTCTATGAAAAATCAGGACTATTGAGTGAAAAATACTTGTTGGTAGCAAATGTTTCTTCAGAAAAAAAGGAGTTTTTCTGCAGGAAAAGTTGTGATTTGATTAATTTATATCCTTTAAAAAAAAAAAATTGTAAGTTTTTTTTCTTTAAAATTGTATTTAAAAAATTTAATTAAAACCCAAACCAGCCTGTCTTGACTGACTTGAGACATGAATTTTTAGTTTAGATCACTAGCGACTATTCAAAGTGCAGCCTTTTATACATATATAAAAAGGTAAGAATGCTCAAGGGTAAGAATGTAGTTTTGATATTTCAGAAATGGAGGAAGATTTCCCTTTCACCTCCACTAATTATTTTGTTTCCTGTTAGTCTTTTCATAGCTACCCAGAGGTGGCAACTTGGGAACAGATAAACCGCTGCACCCCAATTAAGGGGGGGGCCAAGTATTACCTCACCGTCTTGGCTAGCTAAGTTAAAAAGCTAGTATTCAGGCAGCATGGAGTTCTGGCTGTATTTTTCTTCTCCCCGTGCTTTTTGAGGTGATTTGTAATCTTCGAGGAAAAATATCTACACAGTGACCAATTTTGCATTATCCTTTCACAGAA
Source organism: Fulmarus glacialis (assembly GCF_000690835.1). Taxonomy (NCBI): domain Eukaryota; kingdom Metazoa; phylum Chordata; class Aves; order Procellariiformes; family Procellariidae; genus Fulmarus; species Fulmarus glacialis. The sequence goes on along the minus strand of NW_009234535.1, from coordinate 17,312 downwards.
CATGGGAGGGCTTTTCCCTTGATCCCCCAATACTCTCAATGTGAGTAGTCAGAAATTTGTCCAGAGAAAATTATACAGATCTTTTCTTTCTCTCTTTTTTTTTTTCCTCTTCTCTCTGGATTCACTTGGTATTCTCTTGCTGTATAATAGGCTGACCTACTTTTTTCCATTTAACATACTTTTAATAGTTTCATCATGTATAGTCAAATAATTCTTGATGTCAAGTTTATCAGTGTTGCTTTTCATCAATGTAAAATTCTCTTTGGCTCTTCTATAATTATACTTCTTCTGCCTTCTTCTTGTCTACAACTCTTCAGACTATTTAAATATTACCTGAATGATCCAGTTTATAATTTATATTTGCTATAATATCGTTAAGCCAGATAACGTATTCTCTATCAATTTGAACTTCCTGGCCTAGTTAGTGTTTATAGAGTAATTCTGAACAAATTGCCCGCTGTGTAAGGAGGATAGACTGTCACTAAAAGGTGATGCTTCTAGCTGTAGTTTTCCAGCTACGACTGTGCTACCTACAATCACACTTTACAACAGAGTTTAGGCAGGCTGGCTAGGGATGAGGTGATCTGCAAGAGGTTAATTTGTTAGAGGACAGAACTGCCATTTTTCACATCTTTCTTTATTAGTTTTAAAGTGAATGGAGCAGGAATTGCAGGTAAACTGAATCAAAGGGGGTGAGACCATTGAGACGTAAGGTTCAGGATGGAGTGCTTGGATCCACTGCTGGCTGTTTCATTATTTTCTATTTAGCAGATGTGGTCCTGGCAGCAGAACTGAGGACTCCTTCTCGGTGATTCAATTATTAGCAGCAATGAAGCTTCCTCTAGCATGTGTTCTGTCTCCGTCCAGCAGCGAGCATCTAATTCCTTTCTGCACAATCAGGGAGCGCTAACCATGCTACAACAACGTACCTGTGCGTTTGCATCCCCCCCGACTCCTCACGAAGCTGAACCCACGACTCAGACTTGGGGAATGGCTTTAACCGTGGAGATAGTCCAGTAATGAAATTCATCCTCTTGCATTTTAACAGAATGAGTGTTATACTTTAATTTTGAAAACATACCTCTCTAAATAAGTGGTTCAGTGATATGCATTGTGAATGACCAGATCAAATTCTGGTGCCCCCAATGGGATATAGGGCTTGTCCCTGTCACAATTTTTGCCTTTGGCATGCTCCAGGCATCTGCACGCTGAACATACAGATTTTAATTGGCTTCTTGCTGGTGCCTAACTCTCCTCCTACTCTACAGAGTGAGTCTAAGTGCTAGAAAAGGTTTCTAGATCCTATTCTGATAGTTGAAAGTGCTGATAGTGATATAAGATACCTTTAATAAACTTATTAATTAGTCCATTCTTCCATAGGTTCATGTTCCAGTGCAGATAACATACAGCATGCTAGGAAAAATAATAAAATAAAAAGAGGCCCAGAGTGCTACTTCATCATACTCATAGCCTGGACTTTCCCTGCAGTAATTATCCTCTGAATTTTCAAATCAATTTTTAATTTTCACCTATACTTTCAGTAAAAGCAAATACTTTAAAAGTAGCAAACATGTTATGGTCTCCTATTTTTCATTCCTGTTGATTTCCAAAATGACCATGATGGGAGGGTGAAGGATGTGTTAACTAAACTAGCAATCACATTTTAGTGACTGTGTCTGTGGCCAACATCTGGCACTCTGGTACTGACTGAGGCTTGCATAGTTTTTCATAGTCCCAGTAGCCTTTTGAATATTAAGAGCTGATGTTTTGACACATTCTCTTCCTCCTGCAGCTGGGTCCAGACTTGCTGACATTTGCAAAATGGACAGAGCGCCCGCAGTTTTCACATGCTCCACATGCATTGTAATTACTACAGTAACTCTGCATGGCTCTTGTTGACATGTAGATGTTGGCCTTAACTATTGAGAGCTTATGCACAATGATTCAAAAAACTCCCTAGTACACATCACCAAAATTCATTGCTGCATGCAGGAGGGGTGTGCATGGCTGTGAACACGTGCGCGTGTGTGTAAATAAATCCCTTCCCGGCCCCTGTAGTGATGTAATGGCCCTGTAGCTGATAGTGTGAAGCAAGAAATCCAATCATACCTCACTTAACATGCATAACTAAAAATGTTATTATTGGTCATAAAATTATCCAGCCCTTTTAAAAGTCAAATCTATGAACTATGTGACGGTGTTCCTCAGGCTGACTTCACGCTGAGTGAGGAACTGCTCCCTTTAATTTGTTTTAATTTTGCCTGCATTATGCTGGCCTCATTTAGGTATGAAAGAAGGTTGAGGCAAAAAGTCGCTAATTTTCATTGTAAGGTGTCTGCGAATTTGCACTCAGGCAAACTTCTGCCACTCCTGTGACTGCGCAGAGCTTTCACATACACCATATGGCATTTCCCAAGTCAAAGTGCCACAACAACAACAACAATACCTGTTTTCCAAACGTGTCCATGTGTTGGTTTTGGCTGGGATAGAGTCAATTTTCTTCAGCTAGTATGGGGCTACGTTTTGGATTTGTGCTGAAAACAGTGTTGATAACTCCGGGATGTTTTCGTTACTGCTGAGCAGTGCTTACACAGAGTCAAGGGCTTTTCTGCCCCTCACCCCACCCCACCAGCGAGGAGGCTGGGGGTGCACAAGAAGTTGGGAGGGGACACAGCTGGGACAGCTGACCCCAACTGACCGAAGGGATATTCCATACCATATGAAGTCATGTTCAGCGTATAAAGCTGGGGAAGAAAAAGGAAAGGGGGAACATTCGGAGTGATGGTGTTTTTCTTCCTGACTCACCGTTACGCGTGATGGAGCCCTGCTTTCCTGGAGAAGGCTGAACACCTGCCTGCCGATGGGAAGTAGTGAATGAATTCCTTGTTTTGCTTTGCTTGTGTGCATGGCTTTTGTTTTACTTATTAAACTGTCTTTATCTCATCCCACGAGTTTTCTCACTTTTACCCTTCCGATTCTCTCCCCCATCCCACCGGGGGGGAGTGAGCAAGTGGCTGTGTGGGGCTTAGTTGCCGGCTGGGGTTAAACCACGACAGTCCTAAAATGAAATGTACCACTTTGATGAACAGCTTCTGTAGCAAAACAGCGTGTGTGACCAAATGGCAACAGACCAAATGGCAACATTTATACAGAAAATGTGCATAATAAAATAAAATGACGCTGAAGAGCAAAATTCCATGTTATTTAAAAAAAAAAAAAAATCCCCATTAGAGCCAATAGCAAACCACATTATCTTTTAAAACCTTGAGCATATACAGATTCATCATCTTGACAAACAAGGTGGATGAGAGTTAACAAAGATCATCACTATTTACTGTGCTGTGAACTCCGCTCATAAAACTTCAGTTCCAAGGGGAAAACTCACTGACAGCCCCACAGTGGACAGGCTGCAAACCACGGAAGCTTCAATGGCAAGGCATGCGGACTCTGTCCAAAGCTCTGGGGTATCTTCTTCCTCTGGCTGGAGGGATATTTTGTGTCTACTAAAATGAATTCTTTCCCCCCAAATTCAGCACCTTGGCAATATGAGCCCTGACATGACTTACTTCAATTTTCCCAGAAATATTCCCTGAACATTAACTTCTATAAATGTATTTCTGGACGCGAGTCCTTTAGGATGCCTGCACAAACTAGTTTATTTGTATTTGGAGAGTGGAAAAAAATGCTGTATTTGTGAATTTCCCCATGCTGCTAGTAAACTAGACAAGCTTAATGGTGCAGTAAAAAACATATTAATCAAAAGTTCAAGTCAGATTTTTACACACTAGTAGCAGAGGTTACAAATAACACAAACAAAATCCCAATTGAGATTGAGTGCTCAAAAACCGACTGCTTCCTAGCTGCTCAGTCTCCCTTACTGAGGACAGTAAGACATATCTCAGAAATCATGGGCGACAGTCACAGTTCAAAGTCTTTTGAATTTTACTCACAATTCTGATAAAACCATCAGCTTTCCCTGTGCACTCATACATACATACTTTTGAAATTACTGTTTGGGATATACAAATGCATTAGGCTTGGCCATCTTGGGTACTTAAAGATCATTTTCTCCCCTCCTTGGTTCACACCCCATCTAGTACAGGCTCTGCAAATTGCCCAAATGTTGCAAATTGCTATTCCAAAAGATGGGCACCTTATCTGTTACGAAAAGCTGTTACCTTTTTTTTAGTCAGCCATGAACATTAAATATCATACAAGAAATCTGCTTATTCTGAAAGATCATGGATTTTATTACCTTGGCAACAAAGTGATCTGTTCAAACTGCTTTTTACTGCCAGTTTTAGAGGTCTCTGTGTCACAGAAAAAGCCATGAAGAGCGGATGAATAGGTAACTGACCTGATCACAAAGCCCAGTGCTTGCATCAGTTTTCACAGATGGGAGAATGGACATATTGTGAAAATGAGGTCCCTGGTTGCTCAGAACCAGTGGTAGTTAATAGATGAACTGGATTAAAAATAGATTTTCAGTTTTGTGACAATCAGTAATAAAATCCCAGTTGGGAATGGAATTTTATTTTCAATATATCAAGAGAATATTTTTAATCTGGAGAAAAAAAACAATGGGAAAGAAACAAAATATTTGAACAAAATAAAATGTTTATTTTTTCACATCAATCTTTGGATTTTCATTAACAAATAAGCACCCAAATAATGTCATCAGATCTTGTCATAAATAAAAAAATATCAAATCACTTCATATGGAAGCTCCTGTAACTCTCCATTTTTCTCAGATGATTGTGGTGTTTGTTTTTTCCCAAACAAGGAAAAAAAATAGTGACAGTGATACACACATCTAATGTTTCAGTGCTCTCGTATTGGTGTGTATCACTGACAGGTGAAAAGCCTCCCACCCCAGCACGAGGATGAGATGGAGCCAGTTTCCCACACGCCAGAGCCCGTATCCCTGCTCAGACAAAGCCTCTCGTCACTCAAGAGCACACTTCCAGGAAACTTCTCCTACTCAAATGGCAAGGGACTTGCAGCACAGTCTTTAAAATGTTGAAGGCAGCAGGCTCTGCTGAAAACTACAACCAAAGCTTGATCTTCCTCTGGAAAACAACCATACACAAATAGCACAGTGGGGATCCCTATTAATCATTGTGCAGTGGCTTTTGTAGCAACACAACAGGTTAGCTGGTATTTTTGTGGGGTTTCTGTCAACCCTGCAAATTCAGTATGAAATATGAAAATCGGGCAAGGCTCTCTCCTAAGTATGATCTTGATTAATAAAAGAGTTGGAGGGGAAAACTGCCCTGAGTTACAGCTCAGGAGCCTCGTTCTGGGCTGCAGTAATATAGCTAATTCATCGAAGTGGGCACAGTGAGTGAACCTTGTAGACATTTTTTTGAGTGGTGCACCAGCCAGAAAATAATATTATTCACCAGCCTCACACAGCACTGGTTGCATCTTCATCTATTCTCCAGAAAAAAAAAAATATAAATGTGAACGTGATTTTCTGAGTATTTTATGCTGTTGAAAGTGAACTACATTTGACTGAATCAAACAGCTTGTTTAAAATTAGTTTATGATGTATTTATCATATATTCAATATTTTTGTGATTTTGAAAATAAGAAAGAAAAAACATGATAGAAAAGAAGTATTCGGGTTTACAAGACATAAACCACAAAAGTGAAGAGATTTTTAAGGTTAAGGATTATGTTTTTTGAGTGTTTCGGATAGAAATACAGAATGTCTACAATTCCAAAAGTACTATTCCATGCCATGAAGTAAAGATTAGCATTTCCTTCTTAAAAGTACTTGCCAGGACTTCACCTAAGATTAACTACATTACAGTCAAGGTTGTTTAAGTGCATGTTCAGTTTAAGATTGTGTATAAAGTTGCTCAGAACATGCATACATGGGTCCTGAAGTCAAAACTGCAATCACTGCTGGTTTTCAGCATGCTCAACACATAAGCTTTGTCTGCTCTGTGGGCAAGGTCTGGGTTTTCTCTTCCCCAGACCATCAATATTTATGAGGAAAAGCCAGTAAATTTGACTAAGAGGGATATTTTTTAGTTTTTCTTGCCCTGAATATATACAAAGGAATGAGAATAAGTCACCACCTGAGATTTAAATGTATGAGACACTTGTCTCCAGTAGGACCTCATAGGGAGGTCTAACTAATCGGTTAGTCATTGAGCTACATTAAACTGCTTTCTACCAGCTCCCCCTCCTGTCTGTTTTTTTTTACCTTTTTTTTCCCAACAGCTTCTACATTTTCATACCCTCCTTTTTAACATTATTTTTAGGTCTTCTTCCATCTCCTGCAGCCTTTGCCAGTCAGAAGCAGTTACAGGAGCCTACATTTGCTCACAGCTCAGCTTTCTTGCCCAGATTGTAGCTGTAACCTGGCACCCTGCAAGAATTGATTGGTCACTCAGATCAAAACATTAAATATTTAAAGTGGCACCACACCATTCATAAAGTGAAACATAAAGTGTTTGTTTACTCTCTGCTAATTATTTTAGTCCAAGCAGGCAGACTCAACTGTCTACATTATTAATTAAACCTCTAAAAATGAGCTAAGGACAGGAAATGTTCTCCTCTGCTGGTAACAGTGCTAAAGAATAAGCCATAGCTCTCATTAGCCATATGATAATGTGAAAACCTTTTTCTCTGAACTGTGCCAATACAAAGCTAAACAAATCATATAGTCCATATTTCCAAATGGTTTGGATAGAAGCTTACTAGTCATGAAACCTCAGATCTTAACCATCTGTAGGAGGTATAACTAGTGTTACTAATTTACTGTTGTTTGAGGCTATCTGTGGACTCAAGTAGCAAAAACTCATGGTCCCTAAAATAGTGTGCTTTAAAACAGATCAGTTTGGAGGTTATCTTAAAGGAAAATGGAAGCTTTCCCCATGCAATAGCAATATATAATAACCCACATACAAGTTCTACCAGTGATCTATTTCTTTACAACTATATATTTGCTATAAGAACATCATATAAATACTCACCACTGGGCTTTGTGATCAGGAACACTGTACAGTGATGGAAACTACAACAAAAATTCACATTCATGCTGAAAAGAACTGTGTGAAAACCTCTAAGAGTTATATGTTTTGATATCAAGTTCGATAGTTTCATTGCACAACCTGAAGCAAGATTCCTGAGCTGGGTTTGTTGATGATGACCTGAAACTCTGTTCCGTTCTATCAAAAGTTTCACACAGTGGTTGAATGCTGATTTGCAGTTTAGGACCAAAAACACCCGAAATTCTCATTTTTGTTAGACACACTGGACAGATCCAAAAGGAATGGAAAAGACTAGTTATAGCGTGCAAAGAGGTGGGGTAGATGTAAGCCCACACGTCTGTGAACTGCAACTTTTGAGTGTTGCAGAATATAAAGCCTACCACTCTGCTGTGTGTCTCCACAGGACTGTGGAGCCTAATTATAGAGCTGTATGAAAAAGTTCTGCTTGTCAGCAGAACCAGCAGGGGGAAAAAAAATCCACATTTTTGCACATTCATAGAAGAATAAAATATTTAGGCAGAAAATCATCATTGCTGCAGATGGACACTTACAGAACAAAAATGGGTAATTTTTATGTAGCTCTGCTTGTTGCTAGCATAGCCAGAATACATTTGGTAGCAGATTTAAACTTCAGCCTAGAATTCCTCAGTCACTGTCAGTACCAAAATATGCTTCACAGGGTAGTAGGGATTAAGGGTTGCACGTAAATTCAAGGTGGGGGAGCCATCCTAAAATGGGCAGGCAGGACTCCACCGAATTTAGTGTTACTGCACTTGCTTAAGCCAGCACGAAATTTGGCTCTGGATGGTTTTGAGTCCTTCTGAGTAAGGATTAGCCACAAAAGCCTGATCACAATTGCAACAAGGCAAAATGTGAGGATATATCTATACCGTGGCAATGCGGAAAGAGAACTAGAAGAAGCATAGGAGATATGCACAAACTCTTACAGAAAACAGCAGTCAGCAGTTCCTAGTGACCAACGGACTTCAACTGCCTGCTTTCATTATATTTAAGGACACACCCTTTAAATGCATGTTTTGGGTGAGAAGAAATGTGCCCATAAAAAGCTACTCTATACCCAGAACATGTCATAAGGATCACTAAGATATTTTTAGGAGAAATGTAACTTGACGGGATGGCAGGCCCAATACCTCTGTTTCCCAATGGTGTTCAGATGACAGCCTCTACCCAGAATATCAAAAAAACTCGATAACCCAGGTCAGTGCTCTGTGTGTGTGTCGTGTGACCCTACATATTCCCATTAGAGGGAATATGCCCATTTGCAGGTACAGGTCCGTGACGCAGAAGAGGAATAATTTATGTGGACTCTTCCCTTCTTCCCCTCACTTAGTATTGAGCAGAGAAAGGGAGATTCATCACTGCACAATCCCCACCATTTCTGTACTTCCCAGCCTGTGTTTACAGCGCCTCAGTGGAAAGCCTGGCTCCTAAACTCGAGCTGTAGTGACCTACGCTTTCAGCATTGGATAAGTGTTTTTCTCTTAAGCTTGTTAAATGCAGTGTGAATTTTACGTGAAAGTGCTTTTTTCTTATTTCTTTTTTCTTTCTTTTCCCTCAACATCATCTAATTTGGCAGTCCTTGGAGTGCTAGAGAGTCTCTTTAATGCCTCTCAAGCCAGAAGGACTCTGACTTTACTGCATTAACAAAATACATTTATTTGCTGCCTTTATACGTGGCAATGGGAGTGATGAAGGGTTGTGTTCTCAATACTTCCCTCATCTCCTTCTTCTTTGTCTGACATTGGCAATAAAATCCAAATTACAGAAAAGGCAAATCAAGCATACAAATTACAAAAACTAATTTCATGCCAGCCAACATGTGGGAAAATCTCAGGTGATGAGGAAATCAAAGGAAAATAAGACTGCATTAGGGAAAAAAAAATATAACTGAAGTCACAAAATCCAATCACATTTTTTATAAACTAGTAACTAATAAATTAAAAATAAAAATTAGTAGAAAGCAACAAAAAACTCCTGTGATAGGACTTTCTGTCCATAGTCTGCCAAAGTTTCCATTGACTGAACTGTTGGACTCTTTTCTTAAACAAGGAAAAAGGATTTCTTCCTATGTCTCTGAGATGTCTTAAAATCTGTCATATGGTATAAAGAAGTAAAATAACTCTGTGTCCAGTGTGCTTGATCCTGGAAGTTAGTTTTGTTTGGTTTAATTTTTATTTTCAAGTTAATGGATGGAGTTTTTCCTCAGTCACTTCAAAGAACAAGATTAGGTAAACCTTTGTATTTGGTTTGCTCTGCTACCTTATCACAATACTACAATAAAACTAGAAATAATAACAAAAAGTCCAAAATTACTGTCTTGCATATAGCTGTTTACATTCTGTTTCTTCCATTGACAAAATATTCCAGATCTTATTATACCACCTACAGGTAGTTTTTAGAGAAATACTTGGGATCCCCTAAGCTGTTTAGTTACACTCCTGTAGGTTGCAAAAAGCAAGCATGTCCGTTATGTTTTTTGGGGAAGTTTCTTATAACCCACATTCTTTTGACTTTAAACCAGTCCCCACAGAACAGCCTGCTATCTTTTCAGAAATCTTAGATAACACATGAAACTAGCATGCAATTGTTGAAATAGACAATATTTTTAGTAAATATTAAAATTGTGCAACTGATCATACTGCCTTATATGCCAGCTTTTATCTGATACAGAACGTCACATATGAAGTCATGCAACCATTTTCTGTTGAAGCAAAATAACAAAAAACTATGAGGTCTCTTTTTCTCTCATACTTGATTCTCGTTTACAGATCCTATAATCCTATATAATCATGCACACATTGTTTATATTTTTGACATATTTTTGTAAGCTTTGAAAGAAATCTTTAGCAAATTCTTTTACCTATTGCCTATAAACTAAAGTCATGCTGTTTCAAAAGAACTATTTTACAAAGCTTGACAGAGAAGGAATCTTGATAGTAACTTATGGATATTTAGTGAAAACTTACAGACATAACAGAAATTTTGAACAAGTAACTTCTGGTGGTAAATGACCTTTTATAATCTTTAGTACTCCCATACACTTAATGCTTCTCAACTTGCTCAACCTTTCTTATTTATTTCCCAGAAAAGGGCTTTGCTTTTTGCAGGGCTTGATCAACCAGTCTAACTGTCTTGCTTCTACTTTGCAGAAAACATGCAAGAATTTAATCCAAATTCAACTGAATTGTGCTACTTTGATGCTGCATATTTTCTCCTTTGTTGATTAACATGCCCCTTTTGCAAACCTCCTCCTACCTGATGCCTTCAGTAATGTCTCAATTCGTTGCTGATGACATTCAGATTTCCTCCAGAGATGCCTTGTGAAGTCACAAACAGAGGATTATGCCCATCAGTGAATGACTCAGGCACAAAGTGATTGATAAGGCAAATAAATACTTAGGTGTTAGCAATCAGTCAGTTGTGATATGCAAGGGGGGAAACAAGATTGCAGACATTTCAGCTATATATCATGTTTTCTAAATTATCTCTTTGTGTGCCGATGGTCCTCTTAATAAATTATCCTCCCTCGTTATCTGATCTGTTCTATGTTTTCAATTATGCCTCTTCTCAAAACCATGTAACAGTCAGTCTTTCTCAGCCTGAAGCTATTTCAATGTCCAACCCGCATCCCCAAAGTCCAGACAGAAAATACTACACAACTGTTTTTGAGTTGAGAAGCTGCACACACACATCAAAGAGATGTTATGGCATCAGAGAAGTCATGGCTTTATTCTCAGATTCCCTGAGCTGAGTTTTACGTAAGCAATAATACATGACACTGCATATGTTGCAGTGGAGTAAGAACATTTTGAGCATCTTGCATAGCATGAGACTGAGAAATCAAGAGCTTGTATCACCTCAGATGTGCAGAAGTCAAAAACCAAACAAAGAATAAGGCCACGGCACAGGAGTGAGTAGATTTTTTGGTTTCTTTAACTCATGATTTTTGGATTGATGAAAACAAATTAAAAGTTTTAATAAGGAAAACTTATCTTCTAGTAGAATTTCATGTGAAAGTCCATATACTTGCTTTTAATAAGATTTGAAGTGCATGAGATTTTGGAAAGCTGAAGAATGAATTAATTTAGAAGAGAGGTCTAAAAAGTACACATTTCAGAAGTAATTGTGGACTGCTGGTACAGTCTTCAGAAAAATTTGCAAGACATTTTATAGCACATATGTGTGATCATTACACACGTCATAGTGTTGCAGATCATATCTCCTTTTTTTTTCTGCTGTGGGAGGTGATCTTCAAGAAATCTGTACATGCTCATGGTAGCATGGCTGTGAAACACATCCCTTAGATGTAAGCTTTCCAGAGGTCACAGATAACACCAAAAAGGGAAGAGCTCTTGAGTTAAGCCATAAGTTCTTTGATTCAGGGACCATTTGTGTTTACAGCTTCTAGTACAATGCAATCTTGATTTATGGTTCTGGTGCCTAGTTGCTATGATGACGATAATAATGATAAGGTTTATAATGGAGTCAGAGGACCTTGTTAATAAAACAACAAATCTCCTATGGCAATCAGAGTTCTAATCTAAATACTATTTAGTATGGACTTGTGATGTGAATTAGACAGTTGGGGCAACTGCATTTTAAAGTGGCATCTGCATTTTTGTAAATATATGTAAATAGATGTACCTACAAGTTATGCTGTAAGAGAAAAATCTATACTTTATATATGCAATTGGTGAACTGTACATCAAAGTAACTTAAATAGTAGATACAGAACTATACCTGATTTTTTTTCAGCTTTGAAAGTGTGTATGTGCAACCTTAGATACGAAGTTTAATAACATTAATTTGGTCCAGAAGGTGGGCTGTATAAGTATAATATTCCAGGCAGTGAATGCTTGTGGAAAATAAATCAGTAAGCATAAAAAAAACCAAACTGAATTGAATTTTAGTTTGTCTCTATGTCCAGAACTTCGAATGATTGTTAAGAACACAACCACGTTTTTGTGTGCTAGGCATACTGAAATTCTTATACAAGAACAAGACAGCTCACGAGATTTTCAGTATTTTCTATTCCATCCATTTCAGAATCTGTCCATCTTGTCCCTCGTCCAAGCCATCACAAGAATAAATGTAAAGATAAATGAATAATCCTGATTACATCACAGTAATGAACATGACAAAGCTGAATGACTCTGCCAGACCAACAGTGCTGAATGTCACGAAAGTGTTCCAGCACGTCCAGAATCATTTTTTTGAGTGACTATAATACTTAAGTTTTGGAAAATGTTCTCTATGAGAACCATCTCATAAGAAGAGGTAAAATATATACTGTGACTTTGTTGACTCATTTTCCTGCGGTTTTGTTCATTACACTCCAGGTCTATGTGGAGAACTGCAAATAACTGAGAGTAGACAGCATATGAAAATCTGTGGAGTAAGCTAATAGGGATAACTGGTCATCTTTCAGAAAAGACAACTCATGTGTACTTAAACAGGTAATAATTAATCACTTTTTCCAAAAGTAAATTTCTGTTAAGCTCCTTGCCAATTACTACTTAGTTTTGAGAGCACATTTTGGGGGAGATTGTTGCAACAATATATATCTTCTGGATATATCTTTTTATGGCTAAGCAAGAATTACAACTTTTCAAGTTTAGTGTCGAAATGTCTTCTCAAAATAGTATTATGAGGAGGTTATGCTGTTAGATTAGCTGCTTCTGATACTATGACCACAAAGTCTTTTTCATTTACCTGCCCATCTGTGTAGCTACTACTCTTGGTTGAATGCATTGCTATAGAAGGTTGGTTACAACCTATCGCAAGAATGTAACAGTCACTGGGCAATGCCTCTCACATACTTAATGAAGACTATAAAACCAATAAAAATAAAATGGGGTTCATGAATTCTTGCAAAGTGATGCTATTTGGTAAGGGAAGACACCCAAAAGACTGAGCTGACTCTATGTCTACATAAATTACAAAGCCAAACATTTAGTCTTGATCAGAATGATTTTCAGGCTAGGAGTCCTGTTGGGTATATAGTAAATCTTAAACTTCTGGCTATTAAAAACTGAGCATTTCTCACTCACAGGCAGGCTGAAGCCATACTCCCTGTATGTTGAATGGAAAGTTGTCATCCTTTACCCCTCTCAGTAACTGCAATGAACTACCTTCAATGTTTGTCTGCTTTTAATTCCAGCAGCAGCAGGTTATCCAAAGATATCATCATGTTTTAATACCATATATTGGTATAATAAAATCTTTAAGAGCATACTGAAAAAGCAACCTCCCAAAAGAGTTTTCTGATGGATGGAAAGAGTTTGATGCATTTTCTATTTCTAGGTATGGGAATGGAGAAGAGTTATCAATTTTTCCCAAGACTGACATGTAAGTCTGGTCCTGAAGGACATGTAAAGAGGTGAACTACAGTGTTGGTAACTACTACATGACAACATGAATTACTCTGTCATTCTGACATAACCTCATGGCTCTATAAGCTTAGGAGCTAACCTGCGTGGATGACTACACAGAGTAAGTATGGACATGTGTGATCAAGAACATCAGCTGTAGCATGGTAATTCTAATGTTTTATTATATTCACAGCATACAGAATCTGACATCATATTTTCCTCTTGTACATCCACTTGCAACACCTAAAGCTTGATTTGTCGCCTTTATGAAGTACAGTGAGAAATCACCCTGAACTCCCTTTTAGAAAGCAACATATAAGCAAAGATCATATTTTCTTATGATTCGTACACTTTGGGATATTTTCATAAATAAGCCAAGAAATTAATTATAAAACCAAACAGATTACATTTCCTTCCACTAACCAGAAAATGTTGTTGTTGCTTCCATTCCAGCTTGCAAAGACACAGAATCATTACTCTAATATATAGTATATGTGTGTGAATAAACACAGATATACGTACATATACACACATTATGAGGCTTTGAAATCTTAAATTTAAGTAAAATGAGAATGTATTTATTTAATAAGTTTTAACAATTTTATAATTTTTTAAAAGGCACTGACTCTAACGTAGTGTTATTGATCAGAATGGCTCAGAAGATAAAACTGTAGGGACTCCATCACTTCCAGAGAGAGTATTTTTCCCTTGTGAAGTGCTAAGAAGTTGATAATAGAGGGTGTAACAGACCCTGAAAAAAGCATCGGAGAAGCTACGCACAGAAGGAGGAAAATAAATTCTGTGAAACACCTACCAATATAATATTAGCAAGCAAATGTCTCTTTGACATTGATTCCCAGGAATTAAGAATGCAGTATAAACTGTGGCAGATTTCAGTTTAGTATTTTAGAGTACGAGAAATTGTTCAAATGATTGAGGTGGTTCTGAAACTGAGAGAAAGTGCAACACAGAAGCGGTTAGGGAGAGCATACGGAGGGAGCAGACCAGCAGTGGCAAATTATGCAGTGAATTCAGAGGAACCAAAATCTGTGTTGCAGGCTACATGCAGAAAGACAAAATCATTCAGAAGAACCATTTTTTTTCAATGCCATTGAAGCAATCACCTCAGACTGCTCAATGCCAGCCCCTTGGCATGTATATTCTTAACATATAGTTTCCTGTGATGCCTTTAGTAAAGACTTGCATTAATTACTTAAAATAAATATTCCTGTTATTAACCTAATCAGAAAACTTTCAGTGTGCTGAATTTGTTCAGTGGGACAGATTTTTCTGTATTGCTAGCAAATCAGATTTACTCTTTTTGAACATCCACCTTTATAACAAGCAAGAAAGAAAACTGGATCTCAGACTGTCACTTAAAGCATCGTACTTTTAACCTCCTCCTTTCATCCAGAGCCCTTTACCTTTACTGACACCCTCTGGTCCCTATCTCTAAGTCAGGTTTGAATTCATTCCAGCACTCCTTCCAAAATTTACTTTCCAAATCAATATTTTGTGGAGCACAGAACTGGACATTTTCCGAAACCCCCATAAATCATATCACTGATGCCCCAATAGTTTACCATGTCAGCAACTTATGCAGAGGACTCAAGCAAATTTGCCAGTCATGACCTTCCTGTATTGAATCTGTGCTGACAGTCCTCTAAGTTATTAATTTCTTAAAGTTGCCCTTTATTATTTCCTAACAGCAGAGTTTTTAATCATGCCTTTTATCTTGGCTGCTAGGATATTTTTCCTCAAGATCTGTTTTCAAAGCTGCTTTCTTACAAGTTCTCAGCTATAATTCAGCCAGTCAGAGTTTTTGTATTTTGTGTTTTCATTCTTAGTACATCTGCCCTCATTATAAAACGAAATTAAGATCCCTTCCCCTGACATTTTAACC
This sequence comes from Fulmarus glacialis, assembly GCF_000690835.1. Classification (NCBI taxonomy): domain Eukaryota; kingdom Metazoa; phylum Chordata; class Aves; order Procellariiformes; family Procellariidae; genus Fulmarus; species Fulmarus glacialis. Next base: position 2,013 of record NW_009234535.1, on the reverse strand, counting down.
TAGAATTCAAAGTATGACCTTCAGCTTCATATTGACCAACAAAACTAAAATCTAATCTCTTAGTCTCCAGACCATCCGTAGCTATCTTCACACTTTTATGTCACGGTCTGCTAGTTCTGACTTTTTGCATGGGCATTTGCTTTGTAAGTGTATGAATCAGAAGACCTGCATGTTGAATAGCACACTTTTAAAACTATTTAGCTGTTATCACCTTCAAGAATGCTTAACACTTCAGCCTCCTTCCTTTATATATTTGTTGTCTTCCAAGACTTTTGTCTTCTTAACCACATCTCTTAATCATTCACATAGTTAAAAGTATATTGCCACAGAGGGCCACTGTACATGAAATATTCCGCAGTTTAACTATAGTTCACATCTCAGCTTTCTGTCTTCCTTTTAGTATACCTCACAGTAGTAAACAAGTGTCTTCCCTCCCAACAAGACAGATATTGAAAGGGTTTTGGTTTTTTGGGTTTTTTTACTTGAAACTTTGCAGATAAATGCTATAGTAATTAAAGACAATTTATAAAAACATATTTGTACAAATTCTAATAGATATTTTGATAGCACTTTAAGGTAATGGCCCAATTATTCCTAATTCTTTTGATATCTACTGTAATAATATTAATCACGATGAACTGATCTTGCATTAATATTGATTGCCATAAAGTACTTCTGAAGGAGTTCTATTATAACTCAGCAAGAATTAATTGCACTTTTATTAATTGGAAAATATCGTCAAATTTTAATTATCAGGAATCCCCCTTAGCTTTTGGCTAACAGTGAGCATGTAATTTATTTGTAGTTTCAAACTTTAGGGTCTCATCCAAAGCTTACCGAAGACTAGGGGAATGCTGTAACTCTTTAGAAAAATTTGGCATCAGGTCCTTCATTAAAAAAACATTACTGAAAATGTGTCATTCAAGGAAAGTATTACTTTTTAAATTAAAAAAAAATGAACAAACTTTGCAAAAACGTTACACTAAATTTCTGAAATATTGCAACACATAGAAAACTTAGTTCTAAGCAGTCACATTACGCTATCTTGTGTAACTTCTGTTTTCTGAAGTTTCTGTGCTCAACAGGAATGAAACTAAACATCTGAAGTACAGATACAGTAATGGGTGCCGGTTTTTTCTTCTGAGATAAAAATCTTAAAAGCACAGTTTCATGCTCTGTGTTACAGAAATAACTCTCAGTTCATCTTCTAGCCAGCTCATAGACATTCCACATAGTCTTATCCATTGTCCTCACATCAGAGAGGAAAAATCAGTGCGTGTTTATATAATTCCATCTCCTCTGCCTATCAGCAAAGGAGAACAGTCCAGGCACCGTACTTTTCTAATTCAGGAGATAATTGTTTATCCCAAAGCCAAGTACCATTCTGAACTTCATAACAACACAACTTTTAGTGCATCACTACAAACTCAATATGCTAGGTTATTTTCTGTTTCACCCTCAAGCATTAGCACAGTAGGTCTCCCAAACATAAAAAATTAGCACATTAAAGCAGGCATTCTTTTCTCTGGAGTATGCATTTGTTCTAAACCCTTCACATCTCTCTTCACAACTCATTCACTGCAATAGTTTGCTACCTAGTTAAATGACAGGAAGCATACAGTAGATCACAGCAATTTCTGCTTCAACTTTTCTGCTCAATTATGACAACAATTTCAACGTAAGATTCAAAACAAAAAGCAAAGCACATAAACCCGCAGTAAGAGCCCAAAAATGGGATCTCTCACCATTACTGGCTTCACAGCAGACTGCTCACAGAGATGCCGCGATGCTTATTACAACAAATAATCTGCACACACTCCAAAGTCTAACCAGGGAAATCAGTGCCTGGCTGGGCGAACGGCAAAGACACTTACCGCTGCTGTGGCACCGTCTCTCTCTCGCCCTGACTCTCAGTCTTTCTCTCCCATCCTCCTGACAGCCTCAAATATAGCAGTCCCTTATGGTGCTGAGCCTGTGGGGAGCAGAGGATTGCAGAGTTGGGTTTTTTCCTTT
>NW_009234534.1:0-6543 GCF_000690835.1 Fulmarus glacialis | reverse complement strand
ACCATTCTGTGATTCTATGATTCTATGCTTTTCAGTTTTCTTCAAGTGAATCCAACAGGCAAACAGGAAAAAAAAGTGTTTTCAAAAACATCACCTGATTACTGAGCGTGTCTTGTGTTCACATGTGGTCTAAACTCACACCAGCAGCTCCTCACTTTGATCTTACGGAAAGCCAGAAGCAGTTTCTTCTGGATATTTTTTGTGGAAAGCAAAGCCAGAAAATAATTAAAATTATTATTAACCGAATTTCAAAATGCAATTTTAACAAAATAGGGTAAACAGTCTTGCAGAATAAAGCGTATTTTCAAAAACCCTCTGGAGAAAGCTGGATGAAATATCACTCAGGAATTGTCAGAAATGCCGTTTGAAAACTTAAGTGCCACTTCTTGAAGCACTACTCTATCAGTGCTCTTTTTGCTTGGTGGCACTGAATTTGAGACACATGGGCTAGTGTCCTTTCAAACGACATGCGGTGGAGAGATAATGCCTGCAGGTCATTACGGAGATTATTTAATAGACTTTATTGCAAGTTTTGGCATGCTAGAAGCTTTGGGAACGGAAGCAATGACCTTGTGGCTAACAGTAATTCCTACTTCTGCCACAAATCGGGTCAAATACGTTTCTTATTGGGGTATGAGATCATTGCAAAATCACCCAAATGAGCAAACATACTTCACTGATGGATGGAAGGATTCCAAGTGCAGAGCAAAATACTTCAAGTTTGTCAGCTATTTAAAGAAGAGGAAAAAGCTTAAGTTTTGCCACTGAATGCCTATTAAATAATGTAATCTACAGCCACAGATTGGGGTTAAAAGAGTTTGGTTAGCTTTGCCTTTGGACAGATCAAGCCCAAGCAACAGAGACTAACATAAGAGACTGGGTTTGTGGGCGCTAAACCCTGGCCCCTTTTATGTCCAAGGTATTTCTGAGTGTCTGTATTTCTAGTTGCAGACAAATATGTTTGCTCTATCCCCAGAGGTTGTTTTAAACTGCTATAAGACGCTTGCAGCTACCTAGTCATCCCTATGCAATACATCAGAGGCTCACAGTGAAAAGCCCAATAAAGGCCAGATCTTTTTGCTCTGAAGGCCCTTGGTTTTGAATTAATAGCAATATATGTCTGTGAGCGCCAGCTGAAGAGCCATTAAGATATCAGCTGGTACTATAAAAGCACTGGTCTACGTGAAGATGTTCAGAAAAATTCTGAAAACGTGTGCTCAAGTTATACTACATTAAACTCCAAGGCGGGTTTATTAATTTGCAAGTAGATTGGCCATTGTTTGCACTTCACCATCTCTGTCAGCTGCATAAATCATTTTGTTAATTGATTTCACAGAATCATAGAATCATTCAGGTTGGAAAAGACCTCTAAGATCATCGAGTCCAACCGTCAACCCAACACCACCATGCCCACTAAACCATGTCCCTAAGCGCCTCATCTACACATCTTTTAAATACTTCCAGGGATGGGGACTCCACCACTTCCCTGGGCAGCCTGTTCCAAGGCCTGACCACTCCTTCAGTGAAGAAGTTTTTCCTAATGTCCAATCTAAACCTTCCTTGGCGCAACTTGAGGCCATTTCCTCCCGTCCTATCGCTTGTTACTTGGCAGAAGAGACCAACCCCCACCTCGCTACAACCTCCTTTCAGGGAGTTGTAGAGCGCGATGAGGTCTCCCCTCAGCCTCCTCTTCTCCAGGCTAAACAGCCCCAGTTCCCTCAGCTGCTCCTCATCAGACTTGTGCTCCAGGCCCTTCACCAGCTTCGTTGCCCTTCTCTGGACATGCTCCAGCACCTCAATGTCCTTCTTGTCGTGAGGGGCCCAAAACTGAACACAGGATTCGAGGTGCGGCCTCACCAGGGCCGAGTACAGGGGCACGATCACCTCCCTACTCCTGCTGGCCACACTTCATTAACTTATCAGAAGTTTCCTGAGTGTCCCAATATAGATAAACCCTACCTCAGATAGAGAGACTTCATTGTATTTTTGACACATCATCAAGCTGTTCTGGTCACATTATGTGCACAGAGGAGATCCCTGTTCAGTAGAAGACATCTTCAAGTCAGCTCACAACCCTTAGAGACAATTTCCATGGTGGACATGGTAGGGGATTCCTGGTGCTTTGGAGTACAGATGATGCTTAGAATATCTATTATTATTGTGGTGCTTATTATTTTCATGGAAAAACTTCCTTCTCAGACTCAAATATGTATTTTAAATGAGATAGCGGAAAAAATGTATTTTAAATGAGATAGAGTCATGAAGAAGAACAGCAGCACTATCTCAGCATAAGGTGATGCCCACATCAACCTTTACAAACCAGCTTTATTCCCATACCGACGAGGTTATACAAGAAGTAATTGGTAATTTTGGTAATTTCTTTAGGCACTGAATGTTTTTTTGGTATGTGGACTTTAGCATTTGGCACCTGGGCTCTTCCCTCGTCAGAGTCTTCACAGCACAATTGCAAAATACGGAGCAACAGCCCATAAACCAAACCTAATTTTTGGGAAAACACTTATTGCTTTAAACCATATCGCTTTAAAAGCACATGTGTATTATTTCTTTGAAGCCTTCAATATACTAAAACATTGTGGTTTGGGGGAAAGGGTGTTGTTTGTTTTGCTGTTTTTGCTGGGGAGCTTGAGAAACGTGTTGGTAGACTGAAGTCATCCGACCAAGATAGGCTGATCTGAAATCTACTGAAGTCAACAGATTAAATTGAAACATCTTTGGTGGGGTTTTGATCAAGTTTATGGTGAGGGTTTGCAAAAAAAAACCTCATCAAGTCATGCTGGCTTGGGTTGAGGTTCACCAAATGGCCAAGACATCATGATGCAACTAAGCCGCTGTAGTAGTTGTACCTGAATTAGCCCTGACACACCTTTTTCCAACCTTTTCTCACCCACCTGTGATGGAGTCAATCTGTTCCAACCTTCTTAACTATCCTAGAAAGTTTTGCTTTAATAGCAAATCCAATTTTTTTTTTCTGCTGCCTTTAAAATCTGTTGTTATTTGCCTTGTTTTCGGGGAATGATGGATGCATGAATCTAAGATACTGGCAAACTTTAGGGATACTGCACTCAGTTTTGCTATAGGAACTCACCCACCGGTTGTAGTGTAACCTGAGTATGTGAACCTGAATTTTTTTCTTTGCAAAAAAGATATTTCAGCATGTTTACTCCTGCGAGAGAGTTGCCAGTTAGTTTAGAAGTTGTTTGAATTAGCTTGTTGAAAAATCCAAACAAAAGCTTATTGTCCAAAAGAGCTGGAGGGGGGGTCAAGTGGCAGGGGGTTGTAAAAACTGCCTTCAGAAGAATGTTATTACCTCATCACTGTGGCCATAAAGAAAAGCTTTTACCAGGCAAAGGTTTAACAAGCTCAATAAATGTTCAAAGAACCTCACAAAAGCTTCTCGGTTTGGAAATAACATGAGCTATTTCTCGATGCATTATGTTTTAAGTGTGGTAAAAGAGAATGGCTGCCACGCGAAGTCGTGCTGTGATCTTCCCAGGTTTCACAAGAGAGGCAGAATCAGGCCAAGATAGTTTGGGATGAGGATGTTTTAAAAGGCCTCCTGGAAATGGCCTTTGGGATTAAAGCCACGAGCCCGCAGTGTGATTTACTCAGGGACACGTCTGCATTAAACACCGGAGGTTTTGGCTTTGTGGGGACTACGCATGAGCTTTGAGCGAGGGAGTGCTTGCATCCTCTTCGATCAAGGTTTGGCAAGGTGCTGTTTTGCCCTTCGAATCGCTGTTGCAATAGTTGGGAAAATGTTATTTTGGATCAGATGTAAAACCAAAACCCCAAGTCATTAAATGTGCTCCAGAATGGAAGATGCTGTACAAACACACGATTGCTGAACGTGCTTCGTAAGTGAACAGAGGCAGCTGAACTGATTTATTTAACCATACAGACAATGAACTAAAAGGCAGAGCAGGCAAAAAAAAAAAGGAGGATTAATCAGCTTGGGATAACGAATAGTATTTTCCAAGATTTTTTTTCCCAGAGTTTTCAGCTGGTTATAAAAGAAGGCCATATCCGTACTCACTGCTTTGGGATTACACCAAATATAAATATTACAGGTCTTAGCTTATGTACTACAGTGTTGATCATTCTGGGGACTGTCCTAGGGGTGGGCTGATAAAAGTGGGCTACCTCTGAAATTCCCCGTTCTAACACACATGCTTTGTCTGCTGTTGATGTTTCTCCTCGGACTGATGGCATCATGTCTACATACATATTCTGTGGGTTTTTTTTACATTATAGGAGTTGGAAAAGAAATTAGAAAAACTGTTATAAGATCATACATGGAGCTGAAGTGTTAGCCTCTGATAGCTTAAGTGTATAGAAATAGCTCAAATGCTATTTTCCCTTGGGATCATTATTCTTTAATATGAAGTTTCAGTGTATCTAACTTGAAAGGAAGACAAGCGATTGCTCTGGAGAAGGAACTGATAACAAGCAACTTCTTTGCTGTGAAAGTAATTCCACAACCTCAGATCAGCCACTAAAGCACCTTTTATGTCAGAGAAATTAAATCAGCTTTCTGCTTGCTCACAAGACACTGAATCTGCACAGGACCATCCGCACTAAAGCGGCTCAGTGACCTTTTAGCATGTGGGGTCCATCACACCCACCCACCTCAAAGTAGTTGTCACCAGTCACTCACTCTCACTGGAGACTACATTGAAAGTCCATGTGAGTCAACCAAAGATGCTTTCTGATTTCAGTGGACCGTATATTAAGGCCAAAGGCTGGCGGTTCACCATTCAATAAGCACTGGGTCTGCAAGTTGCTGCAAGGACTGTCTTCCAAGGAAGATGCAAAAATCCTAAGGTCCTGTATAGGTATGGTCATGAAATATCCCCAGCCACATTGCCAGAAGTCCCTGATGGAAATTTATCTCTGAATTCTGCTTGAATTAAAGTCCCTCCCTTTACTGCATCTGCATTTTCATCTTGCAGAGGTGGTATTGTGATTTCCTCACTTAATCTGATGTGCAATGGTTGTGCTTTCCACCCCAGAAGTGGTTGCATTTCACGAATGGGCAAATCCTTCTGTGGAATATTTATAGAGCTCTTTAAGGCCCTTTGAATGGAAAGCCTCTGCAGGATGATCCATTCATGAGTATGAAAGCTAAGCATACATAAGGAGAAAAAAAAAAAAATCAATACACACAATGGCTGGGAGCCCACTGGCTGTGAAGCCTCCCCAGGACACCATTTGCACCAAAACCTTGTACTCTAATCACTTGTAAGCGCCTCCAGGACAATATAGTCCCGTTATACCAAACGGTCAAGACTTTCTTGATCTTTCACTTACTTGGTATCATCTGTACGTCATAACATTTTGACTGACTATTCACGGATAAAACCTGTACAACCATTTAGAAAGAATTTGTTGGAAGGGACATCCAGGCCCTCTGACGTTGACAAGGAGGGAGAATGGATGGGTAGTATGGTTGCTGCTGCTATGCAACCTATTTGGATAAGATATCTGCCATCCACTGCCTCCAACTGGTCATACAGGAGAGCTACATGCTGCTTCCTAACCCTCCTGTTAGCTCATTGAACAAGACGTGCCTCAAGATATTCAGCAGCCCAGTCACTTGGTGTCCCCATCCGATGTCGGGGGAGGTTTCGATATGATCCCAGGAGCGAGATTAAGACACAAACAAGGTCAAATGCCGCATATCCTAAACAACTTTTATTATCAAACGTAAAAATTAGTAGCAATAGGATAGATCCGCACCTCGAATCCTGTGTTCAGTTTTGGGCCCCTCACTACAAGAAGGACACTGAGGTGCTGGAGCGTGTCCAGAGAAGGGCAACGAAGCTGGTGAAGGGCCTGGAGCACAAGTCTGATGAGGAGCGGCTGAGGGAACTGGGGCTGTTTACCCTGGAGAAGAGGAGGCTGAGGGGAGACCTCATCGCGCTCTACAACTCCCTGAAAGGAGGTTGTAGCGAGGTGGGGGTTGGTCTCTTCTCCCAAGTAACTAGCGATAGGACGAGAGGAAATGGCCTCAAGTTGCACCAAGGGAGGTTTAGTTTGGACATTGGGAAAAATGTACTGAAAGAGTGGTCAGGCCTTGGAACAGGCTGTCCAGGGAAGTGCTTGAGTCATCATCCCTGGAGGTATTTAAAAGACGTGTTGATGAGGCGCTTAGGGACATGGTTTAGTGGGCATGGTGGTGTTGGGTTATTGGTTGGACTCGATGATCTTAGAGGTCTTTTCCAACCTGAATGATTCTATGATTCTATGATTCTATGATTCTAAGGATAGAAATCAAGCAAGCATTCAGGATGGAGTTGCAAGAACAGTCACCGCCATGGATCCGCGGCGTCCCGGGGGACCAGTCTCTCGGTGTTTCGGCGGTGGGCGGTCTTGCCGGGGTCCAAATCCCTCGGGATTTCGGTTTCGGCGATGGGCGATCGCACCGGGGCTTGTCTCGGCAGCCCCTTCGATCCTCACTCAAGGGCTGCGGTTTTCCACGTACCTGCAGGCTGCGACATTCCTGCGCACACGCGTACTCTTCTC
>NW_009234533.1:0-23195 GCF_000690835.1 Fulmarus glacialis | reverse complement strand
AGCAGGGCACTCATGGCCCCCGCTGGGATGCTCTTCTGCGCCCGAGAAGAGCTGGGTTCACACTGGCTCTCTGTGTAGGTGGATCTGCTGCATCTCCAGCTGAGCTGAGTGGGAGCCTGGGCCTGGTGCTGGGCTGCTTTCCTAACGCTCATGCTCTCTCCTGCGTTTCAGGATTTGGTAAAGAGTCACTTGATGTATGCGGTGAGGGAGGAAGTGGAGGTCCTCAAAGAGCAAATCAAAGAGCTGATAGAGAAGAACTCCCAGCTGGAGCAAGAAAACACTCTGCTAAAAACACTCGCCAGCCCGGAGCAGCTTGCCCAGTTCCAAGCACAGCTGCAGACTGGTTCCCCGCCTTCCTCTTCCCAGTCACAAGGGACAACACAGCAGCCTGCTCAGCCAGCATCACAGGGCTCAGGGCCTTCAGCATAGTTCAAGATGTCATTGCCATCGTGATCGCTGGCCTCTGGACTGCCCAGAGCAAGAAAGACTAGTGGGAATCCACCACAGCCACCCTTCATCCATTTCAATGCACGTTGCAACCCAGACTGAGGACTCCATGCCCTGCACACATCGGGAGAGGCTTCTCCCCCCTGTATTACACACTCATCTGTCTCTCCCTTCCCTCCCTTCCCCCTTTGGCTTGAAGGAGTCTTTGTTCTTAGGTTGATTGAATAAAATAAACTTCTTCCAGAGAATTAGCACAAGTACACTGGGGACTTGAGCAGCTTCTGCAAATGGCTGAGAAACGAAGCTGCGTGCCTGAATTTTTTTGGTTTGTTTTTAAATCTTCCACTCATCCAGTGATAAAACTGATACAAGTGCTTTTCGAGCTTGGAAATATGAAGAAATAGACTGGAGTAAAAAGTGATGGCTCAATCTCCCATAGTGCACTGGGGTTCCAAAGTGAGGACTGGTGCATAGGATCTTAAGAGGAAGAGGGAGAAAGGTAAATTCAGTGTTTAACACTTAATTGTCACCTGAAACCTTAAGTGCAAATACTTGCACCGTTTTCTGAAGCAGTGGACAGGTGCGTAAAGCTGTATTATATATAGAAAGCAAGGTAGGTGACGTACAGTTGGGTCATAGGATAATTACAATGAAGGTTATTTGCCTACTGTATATTTGTGTATTTAGTGTAATTACTTTGTAAAATAGAAAACTGTAACTATTTAGGTTGTACAGATTGAAGTTTAGTTGTTTCATTGGCTGATCTGAAGAAGTTTGGAAAGTTGTTTTTTTTTTTTTTTAATGCTACATAAATAAGAATGCACCTACGCAACTGTTCAGAATTTGGCAGATTTATGCTGTTTGTGTAACTTCTGAAGTTCCCTGGCTGCTGATTATCTTGAAGTAAATCTTTGTTCATTGTAGTTCGGTTCAAGACAGGAAAAACCACTCCAAAAATTATCAAACCCTGCTAGCAAAGAATTTAAAAAAAAAAAAAAAAAATTGGATTTCCCAGTATGGATTTTTTGCATATGATCTGTGTAGTAGTATGCATATGTTTTTGTGCATGTTCTCTAAACAGTTGTAACACGTCAATGTATTTAACTGTTGCACTTGTCAACTTTCAATAAAGCATACAATGTTGATAAATCACTGTTTGCATATTGTACTGATGTTAACTGCAGTCACTTTCAACATGTTGCAATGCAGTTTTGCATGAGCAGTGAGGCCAGGAAGCATAGGTCTGGGTGCGAGCTCCTGTCTGTCGGCTTCAGAGCTTTCTTAAAGTTTCAACTGAAAATGCAGCTCCTGCTTTCCACAGTTTCTTAAAAACACAGTGAGTGTGAAGTCAAATGAAGGAGGGAGGGGTCTGACTAAGAGCATAGCTCCTTGTTTTGGTCAGGACTGTTGGGTGCCTTCTATACATTGAGTAGTAGATAAGCAGGAGCACAGACTTTTGCTGTATGATCAGCCGTAAACGTATAAATCTCATGCAGCAGTTGTTCCCTACCAGCAAACTGCGCCCTTGCCTCAGCACGGGTCATCCCATGATGGCAACAGCTCCAACACCCTTAATTTGGGGTGACAAAGGCAGCGGGCATTACAGCTTCCCCAGCAGGTCAGCCATAGCGCTGCCTTCTCTCGAAAACTTCTAGTGATGAGACCAGGCTGAAATCTGGATGTCCAAGAATTTATCACTTTCACCTCCAAGCTCTTACCTTGATTATTTCATCATAATTTTTTTTGTGAGTTGAAATAATGTAAACTTGTATTAATTCTGCCTTATGAAAGTGTTGAAGAGAATTTCCAGTCCTGTGCAAAGATAAAACTGTTTCCCTTCAGTTTGAAAAAATCCTTTTTTTTCTTCTTTAGTCATGATAATTAAAATATAACCAACCTAAACCTACAGATTTCTAGGTGAAAGACTATAGATATGATGTGACAAGTCTGCAACTGGGGGAGCGAAGGAATTTGCAGTTTTACAGTGGGTTCTCTTTACTGGTGTTAAGGATGTGAATCTTGGATACTTAGGGTATTCACAGTTAATGGGATAAAATGGTCAGTCCTTCTGAGGAGTAGTAGGACAGTACTTTGACCGTGACAGTGGTGTCCTAAAATTTGAATACATGGAATTAATCTGACTTAAAACGTAAGAGTTAATTACAAAGTTTTTAATATGATCTTATATATGACTGCTTACTCCATATAATGAAAATCAGGAGGTACCATTCTTGTGGAACTTTGTATTATTGAGAATAGTCAGGTGTAGCAGAGGGAACGAGAAGGCTGAGGGTTTAAAGGCAGGACAGATCACCTTTTTGTGTGATTTATAGCTAAATTCCTGCCTTTGGGTACTCATCATGCAGCAGTTCAGCACTGCTTAGCTGTATCACAGCGCAAGCGGTTGCATTACCTTTATTGGGATTAGTATATCAAAGTGCGTGCGTTGAGTGCGTCTCTGTGGGAGTGTGAACTTTAATTCGTAGTTTGTGTTCCTGAGATTTCAATATATAATTTAAGAGTGCTTTTAATGAGGAAACGCCAGAGAGAAACGCGAGGTGCTTTTTTTGACGGATTAAGCTAAAATTAGAAATTGATGATAGCCTTTGTGGCAGAATAGCACTTGAATTATCTGGACTGACAAAAGGAATGCTAATTTTGGTGCTTTTTAAGCGGCTTAATTGTCTCCAGTTGCCTTTATATTCTGGATGTCTCTTTAGCACTTCTAGGCCATAACATTGAGTATATTAAAAAGTCCATATTAACATGCAGATAGGCTTTTTCACCTGCTTCACTGACCAAAATCTGCAAATAACTTTTTTTTTTGTTTAAAAAAAGAAATTGACCTCTGGGTTTATTTCTTTTACTTTGTTTAAAGAACAGCCTGAGCATATTCTAAATCCAAGATTATTTTTTTAACTGTTCTTTAATATGGTATCTGGAAGTCTGAAGGTTTTTGGTTAGGTAATAAATTGATAATTTTAGTACACTGTGTTTCGATGTTGGCAAATCTGATCATTTGGTCTTAGGTACCGAATAGTTTTAAAACTATGGAGCTGTTTTTGGAGCTGTTTATTAATTGCTAAAGTTAGGCAGAGCAACCTTTTGTTGCCGAGATGATTTTAGCAACAGCTCTGTCAAAACTGTAGCCTCCCTCCATGAAACGGATTCAAATTGACTAAAATTGCACTTGAGACCCAAACAAAGAGTAGATGTTTCAGCCGGTTGTGTTGTAATACTTCTGGAATGAATTGTTTTGATTTTTGCTTTTGTTCTAGAACAAATCAGTTTTCAGAGCACTTTAAATCAAATGTTGTCAATAGTCAAGAGTATCGTCTTTTTCCACCAGATTTTTTCTTTGTACAAACTCTGAGATACCCATATTTTCATCCACAGTGAGAATCAAATTAAATGTAATCTGCCTTTTATATGTCAAGCTTTTTATTCTCTGCGTATCTCCAATTCAGTAGTTCTTCAGGCTATATTCAAGCTGTTTGTCATTTAACTTCTTGTTGACATTTAGCTGCACACTTGCTTTATTTTTAACAGCAATATGATAAACTGATCTAAGCAAATTATCACAGAGACCAAGTTGCTATTTTTTTCCTCTTGTGGCTTTTTTTTTAAACCAATAATTTTTGGCAAATAATTCTAAGGCAAGTCCAGATTGTCCAAATTCTGAGGGCTCTGTAAATACTTGAGGAAGAGAAATATGCTTCACTAACATGCCTGAAAACTGTCCGGAGAGCACCCGGACAAAACCTCCCAGCAGCAGTGGAGTAAATGCAGTGCCTTAGAGATGCCTCTCCCTAATTCTTATGGAATAAATCAATGCCTCGGAGGCAGCTTTCCGTCTTTCAATTGGAGAAAGAACCCAGCGAGGCTATTTGGGAATTACCACCCTTGATTTCTGTAGCTACAGTGAATGTATTAATCTCAATACAAAGAATTTTAATTATTATTTATTCCTTGCAGAGTGAAATGGCAGCACTCAAGCTCGCTGACTGAAGGCATACTTGTTTAGCTTAATATATGCCATTCGCAGAACCTCTCATTAAGTGTCTTGAGTACTTTAGTAACAGTTCACATCTTACAGACGTCGCATTATTTCTTGCTTTTCTCCTCTCTCTTTGGGATTATGCATTTTACCTTTCTGCTGGGGTGAACCCGAAACAAGTTATAAATCCAAGACTTTGCCTAAGCTGGAAGTTAGCCCAATTCCAACCATGGCCAGTGTAACTTCAGATGTATGAAACTAAATGGAGAATGGTTGCTGGAGGGAGCTCCTGGGAAGTCTGGAACGAGCTTTGGTGTTTGAAATGCTTGTTTGAGAATACTCTGAAAATCACCTGCCCCTGGCCCGATCCTTTTCCTGCAATGAGTAAGCAGACTCTTCCGACTGCATTTAGTATGTGCTGAGCTAGGCTTGAAAATCCCATGGCAAGGAGTTTCCAGCAGACACTGGCAACTGCCCTCCTGAATCGGGGTCCAGTTTCCAACAGGAGCAAAGCCAAGCTCAACAATGAAGTTAAAAGCCAAACCACAAATAAACTTAACTTCCTTACATTGTAAATACATTGGAAAAGGGCAGCAGTTCAAAAGGGAAAATGAGCAAAACTGCGATGACTTTCCTTGAAACTAAGTCCCAGGTGGTGGTTGTTCATTGAGATGCCCCCAGGAGAGTTGTGCTGGGCCAAGAGGCAAGAGAGTTTGGGTAGGACATGGCCAAGAGGCCCCTGACATGTAGCACAACGGGAATATGTTACAAGCATAACGGCCAGCTGAGGAAAGGGAAAACAGTTCTCAAAAACCTTGTTTCTGAGCTAAGCCAGGTTCTTAGGTCATCCTGAAACTGAACTTTGATTCTTCAGCTGCATTGGGTGGGGGTGGGTTTTCAGTGTCATATATGTGGTAATACATATTGGATGCGGTTCAAGTCGTCATGAGAAAGTGGCTACAGGCAGAAAAAAAAAGAGAAAAGGTCATAACACTCCAATTTACAGTCTTCTGTTTGGGTGTACGGAGAGTTCTGTTAAAGTTCTCCCTCTTTGGAGCTGTAAAGGCATTGTAAAATGGCGAGAGGTTGAGATCTGGCAAGTGCAAGCTCAGGGCAAAACCACCTGAATCGTGGAAGTAACAAAAGGGCAGCAAATAAAATTTGTCAGCCTTTACAAGTCAAGAACAACAACAAACCTCTGTGGCCTTCAGAAAGGAAAGCAGATCTGTTGTTCATCAGAGAGTATGGGAAGGGAGGGAGATGAGCTTATTTGTGGATTACTTAAATTACTGTCAGCTGCTTTCCAGTCCAATGTACATTCAGGAACTCTAGGAGTTGGAAGCTGGGTATCCGTGCTGAGCTCTCGCATCTCCCCCAGAAATCTTGCTCAAAGTATCTGCCTGCATTATGCTCCCGATGGAGGCTGCAGTAAATGGTCATTCTTCCTTCCATTAGTTTTATTACTGAGAACCAGCCTGTTCTGCCTCTCCGCTGCTGCTTTAATCAAAGCTTTGCTACCAGATAGCCATCAGAAAAGACATCTGCAATTCAATTAGATATGTGCTTAAACTCACGATCTCTGTGAAACCGGCCGCTGCCAGAACAGAGTGCCCTCCACGCCGTGCGCTCACCGGGGCTGCAGCCTGCAGGGCTCTGCTCCAGCACTTCTGCCTCCTCCCTCCTGCCCCCCTGGCCCTGCTTACAGATGCTTGAAAGGAGGACCCTTTCCTCATAGGAGGCTGGTAGGAGTTTATTTCTTCTTCCTTGCAAAGCAGGAGAGAAGCTAGAAACTTGGCACCACTCAGGAGCCACAAAACCTGCTTTATAACATACCGAAAGTGGTTGCTGCAGAGTAGCGTCTTTCTGCCTCAGGAGGTAGGATAAAGAAGCTCCAAAGGTGCTCCAGGGGTAAATTATTGCACCTTTTGCATGGGCATGAAAGCATGATGAATTGGTAGGAACGTCCATACCAAAAGAAGTTGGACTTCTTTATTTTCACCGACTTACTTCAGTCTCCCATGCTGTAAGCACATATCCCCTGGTGCCGGCTGCTCCAGGGCCACCATTCTTGCTTGCAGTGACCCTGTGAGATGGCTGAGGCGAGGTCCAAACACCTTATGGGCAGGCCAGACCAGCGAGCCTCTGTGAGGAACAGGTCTTTGGAAATATTTCCATGACCCTAGAGGTAAAGGTGACCTCCAAGTGATGTCAGGCTGGTCCCTGACACATACCACAACCTTGTTTAAAAACGCTCCAGAAGGATGTTACGAAGTGCTTTAGTGGTCTTGCTTAAAGCATTTCTAAGAACGCACGAAATCACAAGTGAAAGCAGTCAGAAGGGAGGTTTCTACAAAGGCTTCTTTGTAGAAAAGATGCAGTTGACAAAAACCCCAAACCCGAAGAAAAGCGAAGGTGAGTGCAGGGAGTGGATGTGGCTTGCAGCTCACTGCAAGCTTTCCTATCTTCAGGGAGCAGCGGCCTTCAGTTGATAGAGAAGCAGGTTTAATGCTTACCTGGGATGGGAAAAAAGCAGATGGGGATCAGGACAATGCAGCTGAGTATAGCCCCAATGGGTCGGGGTGCTGTACCTGTCCGTACCCCCTGACTGTAGAATTTAGCAAAGCCTTGGTAAGTACCCTGCAGCCATGGGCTTTCTCCATCTGCTATTCACACCCAACAGTGACAATAAAAGCCCTTCACCTCTGTCAGGGTGAGGTGAGAAGAGGATGGGAGTGTAAGTACTCCTAGGCGGTGCAGGAAAAAGTTTTCTAGCCCTTCTCCCCACCTCCATCAGCTTTAACTTTAAATCCAGTGAGTAATGGTGGTGGATCAAGTTCAGTCATGCTCTTAATGAACACCAGCTCCCCATTTAATGGGTTCCTGTAGAGGATCTGAGCCAGGACAGCCTGTTTGCTCAGAAGGCAATTACTCCTATTTACTGCTAAAGTGCCATAAATGCAATTGGGCTTTCTAAGGAATGGCAGTAGCTGCATTGCCAGGGCATGTGGAGAAAACTGAAGCAACTCCAACCAACAGTAGGACACAAGTAAGTCAGGGCTGGGGGTGCTCAGGTAGATCTAAGATAGAGGGAGGTGATAGGAGAGGCCATATTCTCATGTGACTTCTTGGATGCCAATATCAGCATTGGAAGTGTCAGAGCCGGGCAGTGATTTTACTCCAGCCCTGGGCTGCTTTGGTGGCCTTGCTAGCTGGAGAGGTCTGGGAGCAGATACCAGGGGCAAGCTGCCATGATGACCCCCATGCAGAGCAGGGGAAATTTGAAAAGGCTTGAAGAGAGAGCCCTTTTTTTTTCCTCTCTCACAATATTTATTTTCTTAATGTATTTTTAATAGATGAAGTTAAATCTTACAGGGGAAGGGAAGTCTAGCGTGAGCCCCTATCTGTTTTAAAGGGTTGCCAGCAGCGGAGGTTTGGGGATATTCTTCTACCGGAGCATCCTCAACGCCTGCAGTGCTTAAACTTGCTCCTGGACTTCGACAGAGCAGATGTACGTGCCCGGACCTCTCAGGCCATCTATGCTGAGCGTGTTGGTTCAGGAGGTGGAGGGCCTGTAAGACCAGGCGACGTTGGATGGGGATGTTCAGCCAGCCATTGCCCACCCACCCTTCCCTCAAGGAGCCGCCAGCGCCTGGCTTGGCCGCCCCAACCCCTGTGTGCATCAGTGCTGCTCCTCGTGAGAGTGCTGGGGCAAGGAAGGGACTGCACCTCTGCACCCCGTAACCCAGAGAAAAACACTCCCGTTTTCCATGGCACTTGTATTTAATCTCAGCGTGGCTGCTTGCAGTCAGCCTGGAGGTAAAATCAACCCGCATCACAACTCTGTTTGCATTTCATCATGAGTTAGCTGCTTCAGCGGAAAATGCCCCTTTCTTTAAAAAAGCTTCCTTCTGGGCATGTGAAAATAAAGGTATCAGTTATTAGTAATTTAGAGAAGAGAAAGCTCTCATGTCTACAGTCTGTTGTTTACAGGAGGGTTAGATCCTTTGCCTTTCTCAAGATACATTTAAGGCAGGCATTTGAATTAATCAAGAAGAATGAGCAATGCAAAAAAAACCCCAACCCAAACAAATATAAACAAAAAACACCCTGCAGAAGGTGAGGGCAATTCTGCACATGGCGATTTTTGGTGGTTTTGGTCATAAAACTGTTACCCCAGTTCATCCCAGGGGGAAGAAAGAGTATTTCCAGCACAGCCTGGCAGCTCGTCACCATTCCAGCTCCCACCCAACCAAGTGCGTGCCGCAGCACCCAGGGTGTGAGCAGAAAACACCGCTTAATGAAGTGCCTGGCATGAAAACACTGCACCCTGGTACTGGAAGACTGCCTGCCGACTCGTCCCTTAAAAGTCACTGCCAAAATACCGCACAAAAAAATGCGGTAATGTTCTTAAAGGTGGGGGTTTCTGTTAGAGAGCAAGCCCCTTGCTGGGATCACGGGACCTCCTAGTGTGAGCATGGTTGTATTTTAGCAGTGGCTATCACTGTTAATTGATCCACTGTAAGTAGAATCATAGAATAGTTTGGTTTGGGAGGGACCTTTAAAGGTCATCTAGTCCAACCCCCCTGCAGTGAGCAGGGACATCTTCCACTAGATCAGGTTGCTCAGAGCCCCGTCCAACCTGGCCTTGAATCCTTCCAGGGATGGGGCATCTACCACCTCTCTGGGCAACCTGTGCCAGTGGTTCACCACCCTCATAGTGAAGAATTTCTTCCTTGTGTCCAATTTAAACCTACCCTCTTTTAGTTTAAAACCATTACCCCTTGTCTTATCGCTATAGGCCCTGCTAAAAAGCCTGTCCCCGTCTTTCTTATAAGCCCCCTTTAAGTACTGAAAGGCTGCCATAAGGTCTCCCCGAAGCCTTCTCTTCTCCAGGCTGAACAACCCCAACTCTCTCAGCCTTTCTTCATAGGAGAGGTGTTCCATCCCCCTGATCATTTTCGTGGCCCTGCTCTGGACCCGCTCCAACAGGTCCATGTCTGTCCTGTGCTGGGGGCTCCAGAGCTGGACACAGCACTCCAGGTGGAGTAAGTACTGTGATACTGATGTTGCTACGCTTAAAGTGATGCTTTCTGCTCAGTATAAATTGCGTATCTTGGAGTGCTATCCATCCATAATGTCCTTGCGTGGGCTGTCAGTGAGGACTGACCCAGCCCGGCTAGCCCCACACCTCCGACTGGCTGTGGCCAGCAGCAGGCACATGAGGGAAGGTCTGGAGCCATCCTTGTCCCTGAGCATCATCTCACCTGCCAGCAGCCAACAATTTAGGGACTTCCGAAACCGGAGGCTGCAGCTGGACACCCACGTTTTAGAGTTGCCATTGGACGTGTCCTCCAGGCATGCGCTTAAATTAATTTCCATTCTTGCGCTCGCTCTGCAAGAGCAGTTGTTCCCCAGTTGTCCCTTTCCAGTCTCTCTCCCCAGGCTCCCCGGGGCTCACGCTTACTCCCCAGCATAGCAGCACTGGCCCCGATCTGTGCTATTAGCCCACGGGCGTCACTTCAGACATGGAGTTTTCTGCTCTGCATGTGTTGCCTGGCACTCGGTGTTGTGAGCTCCTCTGCAAGTCCTCTCCCTTGACGTTTCAGGTAGGCTCGCACGGCTAACGTGGTGTCCTCTGCAGACCTTGTCTCCTTACCTTCACCACCCTCACCTGCCCGCTCAATTATTTAAAAGAATTAATCCTCTGCTTTCAGAAAAGGAGAGGACTTTGGGTATTGGCATCCCTTATCGGCATTGATTTTATTTACTTTCGTGGGCAAATCATTAGACAAAACATCTTTAAATGGCTCACTTGCATTCCTGGGCAAACTTTTACTTTCCCTTTCTCTGACAAAGATGTCATCCAGGCAGGGCTGAGGCCAACCCAGCTAAGGGAAGTTTTGAATGAAAGCGCTTCCACCCTTTTGAGATGTTGCATATGAAAACTCACAGACATCAATTTCCTTTTTCTTTTTAAAAGGAGAGAAAAGAAAAACATTTACTTTTGGTCTAAATTTTCACAAAACTCCAATTCTAGCTATACTTAACTCTAAAGTTTGCCAATGAGGCTATTTGGCAATGTCAGTATATACTGACTATATGTATGTATATCAGCTATGATCTATGTTAGAAGAACACCCAGGATACACCTTCAGTATTACTAATTTCTGATGACCTTATCATAATGCCAGGTAGATTTGATGTTCCCATTAAAGTCTGAGCTCCTGAAATCATGCTGCTCCTATGAGACTCACACCTTCTATTAAGAATGAGTCAGCTTCTAGCCTTCAGTTTCTGAGGAAAAGAGCTGAAAATATCAACGAGCTGCAATACATCGAGCCAGAAATCAGAAAAGAAATAACAGAAAAAAAAATCCAGAATTATTTCTTAAGATTGCATGACACATTTGGGCCTGACTTAGGAGGTTTTAGGATGCTTTGACAGCTCTAAAATTGTGTTGGAGCAAAGTTGCTGTGTCTCGTTCATGTGCGCTGACAGTAGCACAAGCTGCCTTTGGTGTTACGGTGCCCTGATCCTGCAAGAAATTAATTAAGGGTTTGGGGTTAAACAGAAATACAGGATCAATCTTCCCGGTTCACAAAGTGGGGCTGAAATTTTTTTCTTGATGTGTGGCAGTTTCATGATATTTAAGCGTATGTTGGATCTTTAATCTGAAATACCTTTTATTGATTTCTTTATTAGGGAACATTTTTGTACCCACAGTATTTTGTCCGGTGACTCATATTATATGCAAATAATCAAGCTGAAATACTAATTGCTTTTGGAGAGGGAATAAATGATGACATTGTTCTGGACCATCAAAAGCAATTCAGTCTGTTCCTTAAGGCAGGAATAAAGGTTGCAACCTTTTTTACAAAGATGGAAAAGGCAAACGGCCGCTCACTTTTAGCTGTGCAAACAGGTGAGGAGAAGCAGCGTGCAACTGGGGTCGCACCAGTGCTGCAGCTGTACCAAGCCTCTCAAAATCAGACTTTGCTTTTGCTTCAGAAGCAATGGCGTTCATTCATTCACCCCCAAAAAACTCTCTGGAGTGCTTTTGTTATAGCGTCTACAACCTGGGCACTGTGCAGCATCAACTGCTATGTAGTAGGCGGCTTCCTTGGAGAAGGGGCTCCCACAGACCGTGCCCCCGCAGCCAGGGCTAGTGCCCTTCTGTGCCTGGTGGGATGGCCACCCTACAGCCCTCGGTGTGTTCTCACAGTGGCCCCAATGGCGAGGGCAGCTCAAGGAACGGGAACCCTCCGACAACAAGTTTCCTAAAGCTCAGGTTGCATTTTGCCATGAAGGGTCAAGAGAAAGCACTGACTTTTTTGTTCTCCGGAAACCGCTGGCTAAATCAACCAGACTGAAAAATAGCAAGGGCCATTTCCAACAAAAATAAGCAGCCCCAGTAACGATCCCATCTCCAGTCCCCTACGTGTGCTGTCGTCCTTGCAGAACTACATCAGGAGCGTAGCAAAGGAGAAGAGAGAGAATCTTTTAAAAAATAGAAGTTCGACCCTTTTCTCCCCCAGCCCCCATGAAACTGTATGTGTCTATCATGAGCCTGTCAGGAGATTTAGTTTCTCTCGCCTGTCTTAAAATGTGTGGACAGGGAGGTTTCCAAGGGGGCAATTCCTTCGACAGCTGTATTCTACTGTCAGCCAAACGATTAAGCAAAACACTGCAGCCCTATAATTACACGTGAGGCGTTTCTCACGTACCGCGTGAGGCTGGCAACTGCTAACGGAGGTCTGGCCCGTATGGGACCGCTCCGTCTGGAAGATGGTTGTGTGGGCAGCCTGTTTCCTTGACCCGTGCAAATAGAGAGACAGAACATACAGTACGTTGCCGCTCCGGCAGATGCGTCCTGACAAGGTTAAACCAAAGGGCTTTGCTGGAGAGGGTAAATATGAAGGGTTTCCTGCACTGTTTACTTAATGGGGGGCAAGGCACTTCACAGAGGGGCAGCAGGATAATAGATCAGTCCTGGAGACGTCTTTGGTGCTGGGAGAGGCATGAACATCATCTGAAAATGTGTTTAAATGACACGTTTGGGACCTGGACTATTAGTGCATAGTGCACCTCAGCATGGTACCTGGCAGTCTTCAGATTCTTCCTGCCGGCGAAGGGTGGGGTGTTGCTGCCTGCTATACAGGCAGTGCCGACACGGCGGTAGCTGCCACGCACAGCCAAGCGAGCCGTCAAACGCTGCGGTTGAAGGCTATGCTGCACTTCTCCAAGGGTCTCTGCTGTGGCCCACGAACTCTGTTTATCCTGGTGTGCTATCCCCCTTGCTAGCCCAAATTCAAGTCCTTCTTCACTGAGATGAACGGGCATGGCTGATGGAGCCTCCTGCAACAGGACAGGCTCACGGTGCCACATGGTGTTCATCTGCTCCTGGGCACCCGCTGGTCCTCGCGCTGGGCCAGAGGGGAGGTTTTTGTAGACGTTTCTGACTTGTTGGCAAACAACTGTTGTATTTAGGCCACAGCTCCATATTTTGGGAATTCTTCCATTTGGGAAGAGATGGGCTCTTTGGGAGTTGTGGTTGTCACTTCCCAGTGGTTTCCCTCTCTTGGTGAGGAGGGAAGCCCTCGGGCACGCTGGGCCGTGTGGTCGGCTGGGTCATCCAGCGTGGAGGAACGGCACAAGCTAATTGCTAACCCCCTTGGGTACCAGGGCGTCACAGGTAGTAGGAGAGGCTTTGATTTTTGCCTGGAGAGGGCAAGGAAGGGGAAGAGGTGCTAACAGACAACCAGTAACAATAAACAATAAACAACCTGTGGAAAGCAGGTCCTCTTCTCATAGGGGAGAAAATACCGAATTCTCAGCTTTCCAGGATAAACTGACTTTGCCTTGTGCTGACACACCCCGAATGCAGTCTTTCAGGAAGAAAAGCATGAAAGCTGTGAATTTTGGGGGAACCCTAGGGAATGAAACACCTGACTTTTATTCCTGTCGGTTGGTTTGCAACACCCAACGCACCCCTCCAGCCTCCCAGGCTCCGGATTTCTGACCCTTTCTTTTAATAATGATTTATTGCACCTTAAAATACTTACCGCTGGGTTGAAACAACAAACGTACACAATCCTACAGCTTTTGTTTCTAAACAGCCTGCATTTGAAAGGGGAGAAGATGAGCTAAGGCTCAATCATTTCTTGAGCAGCCTTTGCTCTGCCGATGCTGGAAAGTCGTTCTCGGGACAGTGACACCCGCCGACCCGAAGCATCAGGGGAGGAAAGCAGACCTAAACGTGAAGTGGCCCACGCTTGGCGTCTGTTTTTACTGTGCATACTGACACAAAACCCCGGCGTGCGGCGGCGCTGGGACGTGCTCCGTGTGTTGACGCTGCACCAGCATGTGGCTCTGTTGCTACAAACAACTCCCCGTGCCGAAACGCCTGCAGGCCGGCGCTGCCTGGGGTCTCCTCCTGACCTTGGGCGACGTGACACAAGTCCTTCAACCCCAGACTGGTTCGAATGTGTGTTTTGAAATGAAGATATCTGGGAAGCCAAGGACTTTCTCTCGGAAGGGTTGAGTGCTGTGCCTCCACTGGCACATCCCTGGCCGGGAGACGGCGACGTGCACCACCGCCGACGCAGCGAACGTCATTGCTGCAGCGGGCTGTGGGTAAGGATGCGAGACCAGGTTCAGGCATGGCTAAGACTTCTTATCTCCTGAGCTGGGATTCATCCCATATAATTGTAGGGATGTCATAATATGGATGTAAAATAACTGAACCTTTAAGGGACCTGTGGAGGTCATCTGATGCAACTGGCCACTCAGAGCGGGGCTAACTTTGGCATTAGAGCGGGTCACTCAGGGTTGTGTCCAGCTGAGTTTTGGAACCCTCCAAGGACAAAGATCCCATAGCCACTCTGGTCAACCTCTTCCAGTTTTTGCGATGGTTTTTTCCCTAATACCCAGTCAAACTTTTCTTTGGTGCAACTTTTGTCTGGTTTCTACAACAGAGACATCTTTGATTCCTTTATAATCATTGTAGAGAACCAAATTTCGGGCCCCTGAAGTTTCTCACCTCTTTTAGGGTGAGATGAATGGCAAATTTCAAATGAGGAGTGCCCGTCTTTCCCCGCTGGTGAGACAGGCTCCCCTCGTGCATGCTGCTGCCCTTCTGCTACCAGTTATTCTGGGCTGCGGACATCCCCTCCAGCTGCCATGCCCATTGGAGACAACTAACCCTGTCTTGGCTGTAGTTGTCCACCTGGAAAGCTAGAACACGGAGGAGTAGACCCGCTTTTAGGGGGAGGAAGAGGGGCTGGTTGCAGCTTCACCCGCTCCACCTGCAGCTCCCATATTCAGGGGCTGCACACTCATCCCAGCCCCTCTTCGGTGCCCGGGCGCTTGGCATAGGTGACTATGGAAGAGCCCTTCTCCTCTTCAGCATGCAAATTAAGACAGAAATGACAATGTGCATGCTTTTTTTCCCCCGCGTGTAGCTGCAGTATTTGTGTTATTGGAAAGCTGGGGGCTCTCCGTGGAGGCATCCTACATCCCGAGATAAAAGGCAAACATGTGTACAGGGGGCTGGTGGGAGCGGTCGGAGCAGCATGTTTGAGAAACATGGAAGAAATAATCCTCGAGCAATTAATTTATTTAGGAATGACAAAAAAGCCAGCAGGTGATTCTTTTGTTCTCTGACAGGGACAATGATCTTTTGTATATAAAAAAGGCTTTCAAGAAAAGCTTTTCAAGTTGACTCCATCAGAATTTTTTCAATGGAGCGTTTTTGACAGAAGATATGGATTTGTTGAAATGAAAAGGATTACAAAAAATATTCAAAAAACACTACAAAAAGGTCACAGTTTTGTAGAGAAAAATATAAAAAGAACGCTTTCGATTCACAAATTGTTCATTTTTTAAAAAATCTGGAATTTCACACTGATATTTTGAATGTTATGTGTTATGTAGGGTGGGTTTTTTAACATTACGGCTGACATGTCGTGAAATCATCACGGCGCATAATAACATCTTATCATTTCTAGCTCAGAGTGTTGCCTGTTTGTTGTAGTGAAACAGTTTGGCACCTGATCAAAGTGTCTCCTGCCTGTCTTGTAAAAAAAATAATGTCAAACTTCCATTACAACACAGACAGGAGACACTTTGATCTAGAAAAGAAAATATGTTAGTGTTTACTAAGTGGCAGATGGTTTTAATAGTTTTAAAATGAAACAGAATAAAAAAAAAGTAAGATATTCTTATATAATATGCAGCACTAATGAAATGCCATGAAATGATACAAAAAAAAACCAACACGGAGAAAAAGTGAAGCGAAAGTAGGAAAGAACATTTCTAGAGAGTGACTTTTTTGTTGGTGGGGGTCTTTCCTTTGCCATTGGCTTTTGACCAGGCTGGATTTGCCGGGCGCTGAGCCTCTCCCACACGGTGCCACCGGGATGGGGGCGCGGAGTCGGCAGGGCTGTGAGCTGGGAACGCCTGGCTTGTTTAAAAAGAGAGATGAGGATGACCACTCCAACAAGGATGAGTCTTGCATTGTTGCTGTTGGTTTGTTTAACGTCCAAACCAAAATTCCAGATGAGCAAAAGGATATTTTTGATGAATACATTTCTTAAAGAAAAATGAAACCCAAAAAAAGCTGCCTGGTCCGGAGCATTTAGTGGGCATGGTGGTGTTGGGTTGACGGTTGGACTCGATGACCTTAGAGGTCTTTTCCAACCTTAACGATTCTATGATTCTATGATAAACTTGAGATGGCTAGCTGTGGTACCTGGGGATCTGTTCCAGGAATCAGCGTGCTAAGCGCCGCATCTGACTCAAACCATCAGGCTGTTTGGGAAATGGATGCCAACTTCACACCGTTGTGCGCAACCATTCGTTTGTAAGAATAATAATATTTTTAAAAGTTCCAGCATCAAACAGAATCATGTGATAGTATACACACAGTGTATGGCGTCCAGAAACAAACACGCACGTAGTCATCACACAAATACACCCCGGCAAGAGCGGAGGGAAATCAGCAGACCAGCTCCGGGCCAGCTTACCAATATGGTTAAAATCAGGATAAAAGCAAAAATGTCCTTTTCTTTTTGTTGCAGCTCCTTGCCATTAGGTAGGTTGGTAAAAGCCCGGTGAGGGTTCCCATTCCCCTCCGATAATTCATCCTGCCCTGTTTTAACTGTTATCTAATAATGTGGAACCATCACCACTGATACGGTAACAGCTGAGATGGCGGGTACCTGTGTCCCGCAAGCGCTGGACGTGTGCGGGCAGCTGCTGGTGGCATGGCTGGCTGGTGGTGGGGCACCAGGCTGGTGTCCCAGTATGGGCTCCCAGTTGCACAGGCATCTGCCAAATGGAAGAGCAGCTGACTGCTGGCCTTCCCGGATCAGACTGTGGCAAGTCTCCAAAAGACACGAGATGGCCAGAAATGTATCTGCATTCATGCCATCGAAACTGGGGGTGTCCAAGCCCGAGGCACAGCTGCTCTACCAGGAGAAGCAGCTGCGACATGGAGTGGCTGCGCTCCCCGACTGTCCCCAGGGGCCTGATCCTGCAGTCCTCCTGCATGCCAAGATGCTGGGCGTCTACCCGCCTTACCCGTCTGCAGGATGGAGCCAGCACAGCTTGCAGTGTGCCCTGAAAACTTTTCGCCATGGGATTCCTTATATGTGGCTTTGTTGGGTGTTGCCTCTAATATTAGGAAAAAGCCAAAGAGAGAAAGGAGGGGGACAGCGAGGCATTGAAAGGGAATGATGTTCAGCTGGGGCATCAGGCTTGTTTCTTCCCTGGTGGCTTCAGAGATTTACCGTCACTCAGAGCAGGTGCCGGTAACTTCATGACAAATCCTAAAAACACGAGGAGGGCTGGGGGGAAGGCAGACCCCATGTCCCAGCAGCTCTGACACAGGGATCGCAACCACTTTTTCCTGGAAAAGCCCATGGGAGGGTGAGGAGCTGCAGAGATGCTGTAGGCACGGCACCCCGGTGCTCTTCCCTTGTGTGTCTGCATCTGCGGAGCGAAGCAGGCGATGCCCCCACCGCCTTTGGGAGGTTAAGGGGGTAATTTGGGAGTGGTGGGAGCCCTCCCGCTGAAAAGGCAGCAGCTTTCCACCGTGCTCTTCGTAACACACCTCCACGTGCTTGTGGAAAGCAAGGCCGTGGTGCCTGAAGGGTTACTGCAGGAAGAAGCACCGGGGAAGAGGAAGGACAGATTTCAAGCCCCGTGTCAGCCAAAAAGCTGAAATTGTAGGAAGCTGCACTGAAAAGAAGAAAAAAAGAAAGGGAGATTTGAATAGATCCAAGCCTGCTGAGGGGGATAAAGAAGGAGAAAAACACTGCAGGCATGAAACCCTTCCAGCTGCTTTCCACAGACTGAGCACTGCAAATTTGTCACAGGAAATAGAGCGGAGAAAGGGAGTGAGACGGGCCAAGGCAAGGAGGGCACGGGGAGGGATGCTTTCAGCCTCCAAAGAGGCCGGAAGGCTGGGCCCACCTCCGCACGTGGGCCTGTGGCCAGCGCTGGATTTTGGGTGCTCTCAGAGACACACGTAGGTACGTGGATGAGGTTGGATGGGGAAATGTCCCCTGAGGACTGGAAAAAGCAATTGCATCAGCTCTGCCTCCGACCCACTAAGGGTGAAGCGGGGAGAAGCTGCGAGAAGAGTGGATACTGGCTGCTTGGTCTGTCTCCTGCAGCACCCAAATGTGCTGCACCTTCTGCAAGCATCTGGGGGAAGGATGCTCCCAAGCCGTGATTTGGAACATGCTGCAAGACCTGTCAATCCCTCCCTTCATGCAACAGATGAATTAGCAAAAAAAAAGTAGGGAACGAGGGAAATCACTGGACTCCTCAAGCAGCTCCAGTTCATGGAAACGTGCTTCAGTCTCCCACCGCTGTGCAGGCAGATGTGGACACCTTCAGCAGCCGTGACATTGCGCATCCACAGGATGCCTTTCATTCCTGGGCACTGTGCAAACACTACTTTAAGCCTGAATGGGATATACAGGTTTTAATAGTAGATATGTAACAATTAGCTAGAGCTGAGCAGGTCACCCCGCTTCCTCGGTAGCCAGCGGCAAGGAGGAGACACCTCCCTCCAGACCTGGATTATGTTGCCTCTGGATGGGACACGTTGCCCTCATGCTGACCCGCAGCAGTGCCTGGGCTGGCGCTCAGGCAGGGATGCTGCACGTCGGGATGCCTCGGAGGAGGAACACCTCCGGTCCACTCACACCATCACCATGAGGTGCCGTTCGGTCTCCCACCCCCTCTGCAGCTCCAGCCACCAGGTAGCCCCAGCAGTGCCTGCCCTGGGTGCCAGTGGCTTCTACTGCCTGTAGAAGCAAATTAATAAAGAAAGAGGGGAAGAATGATGCTGCATCCTCATGTCCAAGAGATATCAGGCCTTGTTCTGTCTAGGAGATGAAGCAGCTATCATCGAGAAGATGTGCTTTCCAATGTGACACAGCGTGTCAGGAGTCTCCATTTGGGAAGGTTGTCAGTCACGCGTGGTGGGAAGGCAATGCCGTCACATCCTGCAATCAACCCCCTGGGTGGGACCCTGGAGCTGTGAACTCAAACCCCTGCCAAGCCCCTGGGGATGGGATGGGGAGCAGTTACCAGCAAGGCAAATGTTACATTAAATGCCACGGTGTTGTGGAGAAAAACATTGGGAAGTGAAATGATGACTGGTCCCATAGGAAAGAGAGTTTACCGGTAAAAGCTATGAGGTTAATGAAGCTGTAGAGGCCAACCTGAGATGCAGTTTGTGGTTTTGACCTTTGGTGTTTAGGAAAGGTGTACAAAAACTAGCTCACACACATAGAAAAGAGGCACGGACCTGTGCATGTGGATCCCGGGGTTGCTAAGGGTCCTCCCTGGGAAGAAGTGAGCGGGGAGAGGATGGGAACAGCTTTACTGACAGGTACCAACAGAAATGAAAGCAGGGAGTTACTTTGAGGAGCAATGGCCTGAAGCTGAAGGAGGAGCAGGGTTCAGGTTAGACTTGGAGATAAGGAATGAGCGGTGGGGAGAAGTCACCCACCGAGGTGAAGCCGTCTGGGCTCGCACGGAGCTCGACAAGCGATTCGGAAACAGCTTCTGCCAGCAGGAAGCGTTTGCTTAAACACAGCCCCCCCAGCCGCCTTATTCAAGAACAAAGTTGGAGTTCCTGAGAGCCAGCACTAAACCCAGGTCATTATCAGTGCCGTGTTTTCAAGATGGGTCTCCAGACAATGAAACTAATTCTGTTTCTTGGGTGAAATTTCTGTGTATTTCACTGATGGCTGAGCGCAAATAATGAACGCTGCTCGGGGTTCAATACTACAAATGTTTTTGCTCAGAAATCAATCTGTCCGTCAGGCGATCATTTACTGCCAGAAAAATTGTGTCCTCTCCCGAATCCAGCCGTGAGCTTCAGCAGATGACGCTACCTAGTCAGCTGTGTGCTGTTGACTTGCTCTCGGTCACAACAAGCACGCTTCAGGTCCCGCGCTCACTGCCTCCTCCTCCTCCTCCTCCTCAGCCTCCAGGTGCTCTGGGGCAGATTTTGTGCCATTTCTTCCTACGGGGCTGGTTCAATGTGACGAACATGCGGGGAGGGAGCACGGCAGGCAGAGTTTGTGCTGTCTGCCCGAGGATGCTTGAAACAGCTGGGTACCTTGTCACTGCAAGGAACGACTGTTTGGAGATAATGATAACATATCAGATATGTCTAAGAAGTTGTTTATCTTTTTTTTTTTTTTAACTTTTTCCCTCTTAGTTAAAGGTCACAGAGTCAAAAACCCACAGAAGCCCAAGTATGGTGGCTGTTAAAGATCAGGACTAAGTACCAAACCCAACCTGGTCAGACTTTGTTGCACCTGTGCAATTCTGGGAGGAAGCAAGGAGATAGCCTTACAAAATTATTTCTACCAGCATGCTTGTCCTGGTATAAAAACATCATGTTGGGATGTATCCAGCATGACCACTGGAGAGTTTGAAAAACAAAGGCCTTCAAAACACGTTTCAAGGATTGTGAAAGCTTGAGCGGGTTTGAAAGGCTTCTAGATACCAACAGAGCATGGTGCAGTGTAGGGACCAGACCTTGCAGCCCCCTGGGACCACCCATCCTTGCCTGGGAAGGTGGGCCAGTTCATATCCAGTTAGGAGTCTCTAATAAGCTTGTAACCTAAAATCAAACCATGAGAGCAGATTTTGTCACCTAGGCTTATCCAAAGGTCTTCTCTTGAGGGTTACTGAAGCTATTTCGGATGGCGGCAGTGGCAGTCGCTACCCTCCCACACCAAATGCCAACCTGCAGCCCATGAGAAAAGACCCCAGCCAGCACCTCCACACTGCTCAGTGCACCAGGTACCGAGCAAGGCTCCCACCAGCTTTAGTGTCCAGACACATTTGTTAGCAAGACTCAGCAGCAATTAAATAATGAACACTGAAAGTTTGGGGAGGAAAGGTAGCAAGATGAACTTTTTTGCGATTTCCAGAGCTTTTTCCTAAGCCACAAAGACAGGTTTCAGGGGGAACCACACCAGGCTAGTGACTGCTTTCCACCTTCCAGCTCAGCCCCCTGCCTCCCCTCCCTGCCCACCCTTCAGAAGCACATTCATACCTGGTCCGTGGACAACAAAACCAAAGAGAGCCAGCAGCTGGGTCCTACAGGGGACTTCTCCTGTGGCCTCGAAAATATGGGTGGGGAGAGGGGAAAAAGAAGATTTCGGTTGTTAGTGCTTTGCTCTTTTGTCCTGCTAGCTCATGTAAAAACAGTCGCAGAAAGACAAGATAAGGAACTCTGTGGTTTCGACTTCTAACCTCAAACAGCAAACACTCCTCAAAAACAGTTTACTCTGTGGTCACGTTGCTTCGAAGAAAGGATAAGGACCCCAACTGAAAAAGAACACAATATAGTAACTGGAAAATAGTATTTAGTCACAGAGGAGCTGTAAATAAAATAGAGGATGCTCTGAGATCTGAAAACTTCAACAGCCCCATAGCATTTCTCTCCCAGGAGGTTTCTTCTTCTTCTTTTTCTCAACCCCTTTGAGGTTGAGATGCCTCAGTCGCTATTGATACAGGCACTTCCTCCCAACAACCAGCTAAATTGTTATCCCCCTTCCCTCAAATCCCATTAAAATAGATGCTTTTCAGCCTGTGCCAGGAATATAATTATGTGAAATGTGCTAAGGTTTTGCAACTTCTATTCAGTTTATTTCGAGTCAGTACAACGAAGCAGCGCGAGGCAGGGCTTTGGGGCTGTGGAAGAACAAGGAAAGGAGAAGTTCATTAATTTATAGTAATTTTGGACCGCTGAGTTTCATTTCCATGTGTACTGCTAGCACAGTACTCACGGAACAGGTTGAAGATTTAAAAAAAAAGAGAAGAATTAATACCGATATGTTAACTATAGCACTTACAGCTTCACAGAAAAAACAGATGTTTTCTAAATGCAGATGTTGCCAGGACTGAAATAACAGCTGACATATACTGATAATTTTACTCATTAGACTTATTCAACGGGTAGAGTTTAACAGTGGTGGAGTAAAGGCTGTGTAACAGGCTGACTCCTTCCCCCCAGCTCTGAATTCTACTTCAGCTTCCCTTTTTTCTTCCTTTTCCATTCCACTTTTAATTTCAGCGCCATTAGTGTCTTCTGACATCCCTCCCTTCCTCCCCCCGCTCTGGGTACCCTCCCCATGGAGGCAGGTCCTGGGGCAGGTCCCTGCTGGCACAGGGGGGGCTTTTGGCAGCCCCATCTGCTGTGCCCCATCCCCAAGGCAGCCGCTGAGCGGAGAGGGAGGTTCAGAGCAATCACCCACAAATTTGGCACCCCGAGGGGTCTCATCCACATTGGTCCCCTCCCGCCCAGGGCGATGCTCCCACTTGGTGCGGAATGTGACAACCGAGCTTCAAATGCAATTTTGGGGCAGAAAGTGCAAAATCCCGCTAACTGGCACAACGCAACTCGGCAGGAGTGTCCCCTTGACCCGAGGGGTGAGACCTGGAGCCGCACGGGGCTGCGGGCAGAGGAGGCACGGGAGCAGCAACCGAGAATCCCAGGCTGTTTGTGCTGCGAGCGGTAACGCCGGCTGTCAGTCACGGGTGCTCCAAGCACAAATGCTGCTTCGCACATCAACAAGTGGCGGGAACGAAAGAGAAAACCAGATTGACTTCATTTAAAGTAAACATGAAAAAAAAATCCAACCAAACCCTCACTTCTTGTTATCAGAAAGGCACTGGGTTGTAGAAACACTGTGTTTTAAATTAGCTTGTAATAGTTGACTTTGAGTTGCGGTTTTTTGGAGGAAAAGCAAATCTACCAGTTTTTCCTAAGGACTGGAAAACATCAAAAGCCGTAACATATTTGCTTTTAAAGTTCATCTTCAGAGACATGAGGGTGATTCAACAGTAAAGCTGAACTGTGGCCAAACATAGCTGAAGAGAAGTCCCACTTCTGAGGCGGAGTGGGTAGCTCTGCTCCCGGCCACCCAAAAATCCCGGCTACGGGTCTCCCTCCTCCCCCTTGGGACACCAGGAAATCACCCCCTTCCTTCCCGGGGACGCTGCACCGCTCGGGTGGAAGGATGGGAGTACATCTGCACTTTGCTTTCCACCTATCTCCTTTTGTTGGTGGATTTAGACCAAGCAAAGAGCTGTAAATGAGTTTTAAATAAAGGCAGGCTAGGCTTAAATTAAAAGCTCTCCTTCATAAGCCAGCTTTTGGCTGTTGTCAGCTTCAGCAGCCCAAATGCTGGTGGGCGGCGTTGGTGGCTGGGTG
>NW_009234532.1:0-261 GCF_000690835.1 Fulmarus glacialis | reverse complement strand
CCACTTGTCGGCCGGCAGCGCCAGGCTCTTGGGGTCACTGAGGCACTCGGGGGCCACCCAGGGGATGCGCTCCACCAGCACTGGGGAGAGGGGGACGGTCCTGCTCAGCACCTGCCAGGGGGGCCCTGCCACCCCCCCCCACCCTGGGTCAGCCCAGGCACTTACTCTCCTTGGCCAGGACGGTGACACTGACTCCGGGGTCATTGAGCTTGATGAAGGGGGGGCTGCCGCTGGCTGCGTCCCCCTCCCGGGGCAGCAGCA
>NW_009234531.1:0-4627 GCF_000690835.1 Fulmarus glacialis | reverse complement strand
TTTGCTCTTCAGATTCTTTCCCCCATCCCGCCAGGGCAGGGGAGAGGGGGGAGCGGGCAGGGTGACCGAGCAGCTGTGTGGTGCTTGGTTGCCAACTGGGGTTAAACCACAACAGTAGGCCTTTCTGAAACGCATGCAATTTTTACAGACTTCTTCACAAGTCTCCTATACTGCAGCTTTTGGGTTTGCTGTTCGTTGCAAATGGGCCTATTACTCCTTTCTTGCACACTCTGCACGTCTACTCACCAGGTTTCCTGCTCAACACATCTCTCATCCCTTGCACCACAAGATTTTAAGTTAAACAAGCTGAGCTGCTCTGGGGAAAGGTGCCATTCTCCCCTCCTGAAGCCTCTACCAGACCTAAGAACACAGTAGCCAGGGGACAAGGCAATGAGGCAACCTTCCTTTCTGCTAGCCAGCAGATCTTTTTCAACAAGATCTAATACAGATTAAAGAAAAAAGATGCATTTTTCAGCCCAAGTGGTTATTTAAAAAAAAAAAAAAGCTGAAAACATGGTAAGGCTCTAGTGACAAGCACAAGAACATATTGACATATTTGACAAGCACAGTTAGAAGACATAGATAACACCACTCTATAGAAGGAAAAACAGCAAACAAAGCTATCTGCTGGACAGTCTGATCACAGTGGTTAGGACCACGCTCGCCACTAAACTTTACTGTTTTACTCTTCAAAATACTGCCTGAATAAAGGAAATCAGAATGACTATATATATATAACAAATAGATCAAGGCTATCTCTGGCTGAGAGGAGAGGTGGATTTCAGAGGTAGGGTGAACTCCCACCTCCTAGTAACTGGAAAAAAAATCCCAAGCCTCCAGGAAAACAGTACTAGCAATCAAGGGCTAGATCTCACTGCTGTTGAAGAGAACAGCAAGTAATTAATAAAACTTAAAATAGCCTCGAAAATAAAACAACTTCTCATTAACACAGAAGAAGCATCAACTAACCTTTTCGCATGACATAATTGAAAAACTGCATGATAGATATCCTCCCGTAGGGATCATTATGGAGTAATTTAGCAAAGATCTTAGCTGTGAAGAACTGCCTGTAAAACATAAACACAAAAGCTACTTCTATGCATCTGATTACACTGCACTGACAGATCCAGTTACAGTATCCAAAACTTACAGACACTTTAAAATACTGTTTAACAATATAGAATGTGTTCTGTATATTCAAAGATGTTAATTTGCTACACTACCCATCAAGTGGGATCCTACCAAGTAACAATGGTAAACTCAATAAAAAGCAGGTGCCTTTGCTGCTCATGAGACTCTTCAGTGATGTGGGAGTTTTGAGAGCTTTCATTCAACTTAATTTCTCTTTAGTACAATATATTTGGTAGCTTCCAATCTTCTACAACAATATGCATATAAAAGGAACTGCCAGTACTGACAACTAATCTGCTTCTGCCCAAAACTCAATCACAAAGCTACGTGCACAAAAGCAGTCTCCAACAGGAGCATAAAGAAGGAATATTCACTGTATGCTGTACACAGAACATCTGGCAGGAAGTTTTCCATCAGAAGATATTAGGGAAGGTTAGGCAATATCACTGGAGACATGCTTTCCTCTTCAAATACAAAATGTGCTGTTTACTGGCCACTAACATCATAAAAATGCTCATACTGATAAGAATTTCTCCTTCAAAAGGATGTAGTACCCCTCTTGCAGACATCTCTATCAAAAGTTCCCTCAGAGATGTAGGGCAATACACCTTTGCAAGGATGCAAAGCAACTAGTTCATCAAAAACTACATGGACATGATTTTATCTCACCATTAAACTGTTTCCATCTATTTTAGCAACTGAAAGTTACAGCAGCACTTAGGTTTAGCGAAAGTAAGCATACACAAGAGAATAAAGCCTTACTTGCATTTAGGTCCAGCTTTTTCACCAACTTTCAGGAAGTTCTCATAGTTGATCATTGCTTCTTCCCCCATCATTGGTGATGTCTGATGTTTGTCCAGTAGAAACCATAGATTCTTAAAAGGCATTTATATTTGGTTAAGAAGATATCTCTCTAGAGATGTCAATGTGCTTAAAACATCTAAGGGCATCTAAGAAATGCAGCAAAAACGTGGTTTTGCTGCAAGGTTATCTCAGTTAATCAGGACACATCATCAGTTCAGCAGAAAAGCAAGCAAGTGATATTTTCACTGCTCAAAACTGGTGTTAAACACACACACAGACACACATTCTCTCTCATTCACTAGGATTTCTAGGGTCACATCCCTTTTGTCTTTGTACTGCAGTAAACTCAACCGTCTTTGCAGTCTCTCTCAGTGATATGTAAACAGAACTTATTTCTTCTTCTGGGCCCACTAGGGAAATTGTTGGAATGTGCTGGAAAACCAGAAGCCATTGATTTTGTCCTCATATACATCATAATGAGGAAGCTTTACACTGACATTACCAGCCCAAGACTACGCAGCACTTCAGCTTTAGCTAGTACTTCACAACAAGCCAATGTGCCCATATACAAAGCACCTTACCACAAGATTCTGTGGACAGACAGGAGATAATCAAACTCTGCAGAAAGAGGAAGTCTTGTCAGAAGCCATTACGAAACATACAGAAAATATTTTCTTACCTGCAGCTCTTCATTATCCAACAGCTCTCTACTTTTTCTTTGCAGAAAGACTGCTCTAGATTCTTCTCTTAATTTCTGAAGCAAGACTTCATCTTCAGCTGGCAGCTAGAAATATTGTGGCATTTTAATCTTCTGTATAGTGGTACCATTCAAACACCACACATCTGGCAAGTACTCTTAGGTAGTCCTGACTCACACACACTGATGAAGCTGTTCACTTGACAGAAAATAACGACCTATCTACCAGAATGCTGTATGGTACCTGCTTCTTCTACAGGCATATCACTTGCAGACTGTCTCAAAGTATTTCAATATTGAAATATTTATTTAAAGCTGGACATCTTTAACATGAGAGACAGAGACCTACCTCATACCTGATAACCCATCCAGTAAGCACTTTCCCCACAGCTGCAAGATAGGAGGGGTCACACATAAAAGACATTTCCTACCGTGTTTTTACTCAGGAGAGAGAAGCACTTTCTGTTTTGTGGTAGGCCTGACCCTCAAATGCATGAGTGTCTACTAGACTTGTTTTGGCCAACAAAACAGGTGGAAGAAAGTCCTGCCGATGTTTACACGCAAAACTGTACAGCACTACCAGAACTTCGATGGTTGCATATGTATTCATCAACTGAAACATAGGTACTTGAGAACTTAATTGGCAGAAGCTTATGATCCTAAGGAATATGGGACCACGCGAAGTTAGACAGCAGCTGAGCGGTCAAGTTGACAAATGCCAGCAATATCAAAATGTCAAACTTGTGCTCCCATATTCCCCCTTCCCAATCTGATTCAACTCACACATAAGTTGCCGGACCAAGCATTTCTGCTGGATGATGCAAGCAACAGACCTATCTTTAGTCTGCAAGACCAATGACCCACCATTTTCATGAAGCAGCATCCCATCGCGATTAAGCAGAAACAGGAAGATATATATTTATAACACTGGTATGTTACAATTTAGTTAAACCAGGAAGTTTTCTCTGGAAGAGAAAGAGGACTTCCTATCTTTAGTAAACAGCCAAGCCTACTGCCTGATTAGCAAACTATTTCATGGCCTTTGATGAGATGCTTAGAAATTATTTGAAACTGCTGAAATCCACAATTGTACAAAACAAAAAGTTATGCTTAGGAATCCACATCATTCAGATTTCAATCTACTTAAGCATCTGAAGCTGAAGTGTCCCTTTGAATAAGCACAACTTTCTTTATAACACAGAATAGCCTCTTGTTGAAGTTTATCTGGATACCTCACTTACCCTGTAGTAAAAGCGTGGTATATTCGTATATGACGTATTGCCACTTTTTCTTCCTCCTTTCCATTCCATGTAATATTTTGTGAACAAATCCATTTCTTCATCTTTTAGCTCCTGTTCGCTCTTTTTGGCTGATTAACACAGAAAAGAATTTTCGTGTTGTTCTCCAAACAGAGTTTTAATGTAACAAGGAGCTTGAAAAAAGGAGTTAATGCTGAGGCTTATACAGCTATGCTGTTTAGTAACACAAATATTAAGTGGAAATGAATGGAGCACAGGCCTATTATGTAAATTATATAACAGATACCTCGGATATGTCACACACTCTATTTGAGTATCTACAAAGCACCTCTTTCAGTAACTGCACACACCCGACTCTCTGTAGGGTATGCGATTGTAACAGATACCTGGTTATGACTGACAAAGCAGCAGCATTCCTGTTTTATGGTGGTAGCAGTGTTTAAGATACTGCTTACTGCAAGCAGCA
Source organism: Fulmarus glacialis (assembly GCF_000690835.1). Taxonomy (NCBI): domain Eukaryota; kingdom Metazoa; phylum Chordata; class Aves; order Procellariiformes; family Procellariidae; genus Fulmarus; species Fulmarus glacialis. The sequence goes on along the minus strand of NW_009234531.1, from coordinate 270 downwards.
GCATCACATCACCTTTCACCCTGTAGCATTAGGGATGTCACCATACGCCTGCACAAGCTCTCCGAGGCCTCACTCACGCATAGAGTCGCCAGCCAAAGCTGTCACAGGGGCACGCGCTGCAGGCAAACCAGCCCTCACAGCACCAACGTCCACAGGCCCCTCGGTGCTCCTCAGCCCCGCCCCTGCTGGCACTAACCCCCCGAACAGGGTGTCTGCTCCCCCGCAGAACCAGCCCGAAACCCGCCCGGCCCCCGCGGCAGCCTGCCCCCG
>NW_009234530.1:432-2235 GCF_000690835.1 Fulmarus glacialis | reverse complement strand
GGGCTGGGGATCCCGCACACCCCGGCAGCCAGCGCCTTCCCTGGCCTCAGGTGCGGTTTTTCCCATGAACTGTTATTAGCCCTGTATGGGAGGTGATAATAACAAGCCATTAATGGGAATCTGTTTGAGTGCCACTGTGTGGCAAGATCGTAAATTAACGGCCGTTTCATTTATTGTCATCTTATCCATAACAAGATGCTGATTTTCCCCCTGGGATAATGAAATTGGTCTGTAAGAACCATAAATCCTCACCATGGTGTGAGGCTGGAGCAAGGTGTTGGATTAACGGGCTAATGACAGAGATATGAAAGCTCATGAATCGCGTGGCTGCAGGGAGAGCGGGCGGCTGGGCCGGGGGGAGCCCATGCCAACACCCACGCCGGAGCGTTTCTAAGGCTAACGGTGAGTTATTTCAGATGTCAGACCAGAAAGATCCACATATCCCCTCCTGGCATGCCCTCGGCAGTTGCATTTTCTGCCCACGGAAAATCGGTTTTTAAAGGCAAACCTGTCAGACCAAAATGGCCCAGGATCTTCACTGACCTTCAGCCCCATCAGGGGTGTCCCAGACAGATGCTCCCTGGCCTGCCAGCACGTGAGCAGTTCAGGGTCAGCCAGGAGAATTGATGACTTCTGCTCCCTTTACCTGAAGCATAAAACAAAAACATATGCTAGAAATTTATAGGGTCTATCGAGCTGAAATGCTTCCTTTGCTACGTCTTCCTGCCATTCCCAGAACCATCAGCCAAGGACCTTTAATCTGTAGACAAGTATGACTTCAAAACAATGACTGCCTGGAAATAAAAAGTAAAAAGTAAATGTTTCTCATAATTAAATCTTTAAATGGAAAAAAGAGTTAGAGCTCTTAGGACGATGACGACCCTCTCCATGCCGCTGCAGAGGTACCAGGCACAGCTGGAAAGAAACCCACCCCTCCTCCTACCTGTCCCTGCGGTGAGCCGGCTGCGGTGGTGCAGGCTCACCTGGACAGCATTCGGGCGGCGAGGAAGACTCAGGCGGTCGCTGATCCGAGCGCTTGCTGCCCCAGTCACACCGGTGTGACACCACCTTCTCGCAGCCCGCGAGGGCTTTAACCACCTTTAACCAGAGGGTGTCTGCTGGAGCGCTTGCTCCTTCCCTGTTTCTCTCTCCTCGTCTCGTTCACAAAACGATCAGACCAGGCTGAGTCAGCTTCACCCAGCGCAAGGCAGGAAATCTCGCCAGGGTCGGCTGGAGCTTCACCTGCCCAGGACTGCCTAGGGTCAGCAAAGGGGTCCCGCGGCAGAGGAGCACGATGTGGAGGAGACCTCCGGGACCCCCTGGTGCAAACCTGCACCTCCTGAGGCCGAGCGTCGAGAAGGGCTTACAGCTTTCTTTTTTTTTTCCTTGCATAATTCAGCAGAGATATCATTTTGAATATTGCTATTTTTCTCACTCAGGTATGAGAAATATTAACTGGCCAAACTTTGCTGTGGCTGTCACCATCCTTTTAGCAGTGTGATTGCCATTGGGGGATTTATAGTCCTCCCCGCACCTGGGTTATTTGAGTTTTGCTTTGCTGCAGGGCCAGGGCAACAATAAATTTCCTTCTCCTCTGGAACATGCTCTAACCTCTCATTTTCTAATAAAGCGTTAAACCTTGGAGCAACCTGCACTGGCCTCGGTGCTTGAGAGGAGAGGAGTTTCAGCTGAGCCAAGGAGCCGCTTGCCGCGGGCTGGAGGGCACTGCTATGGGCCTGCACGGCTCTTCCCGCAGCAGCTCTGATGAGTTCTGGCTTCCCTTTCCGAGGAGAGCCCCCTCCC
>NW_009234530.1:0-401 GCF_000690835.1 Fulmarus glacialis | reverse complement strand
TCCAGGGGGGCCCCCCCCCCCGGGGCGGGGCCCCCCCCTGCCACTCCCCAGGCAGAGGCCGCATCCTGCCCGTCCCCAGCAGCACCGCACCCCAGCTGGGTGTCAGGGATGCTGGGGTGGCGATTTAGGGAAAAGCAGGCCAGGCCCACAGCCCTGCTCCGGTCAGCCTCCCCTGCTCAGCGAGGGGCTGGGGGTGATCAGCTCATCTGGGCAGGGATGGTAAAAACAGCCTGAGTAAAAGTGAGGGTGCTGCTGAGCAGGGGGCATCGCGTGATGCCGTTCAGAAACAGGCCACCTGCAAGCTGGAGGAGTGCTAGCAGGCATCACGGAGGAAATGCGGGAGAAGCCCCCAGACCCTCCCAGCGACGGAGTGACAAGGGGGAAGCAGCTCGGGGAGCTCC
>NW_009234529.1:0-449 GCF_000690835.1 Fulmarus glacialis | reverse complement strand
GCCCATGGGGTGGTGGCACTGGGGACATGTCCATGGGCGTGGGGACATGGCCATGGTATGGGGCCACAGCTCTGGAGCGGTGGCAGTGGGGGCATGGCCATGCCTCTAGGGAGATGGCAACTGGGACATGGCCATGGGATGGAGCCACAGCTATAGGGTGGTGGCAATGGGGACATGGCCGTAGTATGGGGCCATGGCTCTGGGTGGTGGCAATGAGGACACAGCCATGGCATGGAGCCATGGCTTGGGCTGGTGGCAAGGGGGACGTGGCCATGGTGTGGAGCCATGGCTTGGGCTGGTGGCAATGGGGACATAGCCATGGGTGGTGGCAATGGGGATGTGGCCATGGGTGGTGGCAGCGGGGACACGGCCACGGCGCGGTGCCCGTGCCTGACCCTCCTGGTGCAGGCGTGTGCTCGGAGTTCCTGGTGAAGACGGCCAACGCGGGG
>NW_009234528.1:0-22578 GCF_000690835.1 Fulmarus glacialis | reverse complement strand
ATGATTCTATGATTCTATGATTAGAAATACAAGGGCATTAGAGAACATGGCAAGAGAGCTAATGCAGTTTTTCGTGACCTGCCTGATGAAACATCTATGACAGAGAGCTGAGAAATGTGATATTTGTGCTTGTGTGAGAACCAGCCCAGTGGAATGGTTATTATCATCTGCTGAATTGGACAGCACATGGTGGAAAGTCAGGACGGATCTCTTCTAGCTGGAGAGTGTGACTTATCCAAAAATGATTGATTGTTTCTCAGGATTTGCTGAGTTTTCCAGGTTATTCAACATCATTTCAGCTGCAGCAGTGGAGAGGACAAAAACTGTCTTGCAGCAAACCCATCTGTTCATTTTGGAGTTCCAGAGCAGGCCATATGTGACACAAGGCTTCAATTTTCTTGTGAGGTCTTTTGAGGCATTTGCAAGCACCTTGCCACATCCAGGTCCCATTTTGCTCGGGGAAGATGCTTCCTGCAGTGAAGACAATCAAAGATTTCCTTTCTGAATTCTCCTACTCCCATCCCCTCCTCTTGGCAAAGCAATCAATACCTCTAGCAATGGCTTCAGCCTTGCAGATGAACTGTGGGAAGAGAGCTGAGGCCCAAACATCTCATCCTGCCAGATCCTTGCTGGCTGGACTCCTTAAGTCTACAAAAGAAAGAAGATCAACATAAAACATCTGAAAAGCAGAACTTGGACGGTCAACTTCTTCTGAATACTAAACCCTCGAGAGTTTCTTTTCCAAACAAGATGGGGCAGCACAGGGAAGAGCCAGAAATCTTCAGTTCCATTTTATTAGTGCATTAGCAAGAATCACCCATTAGCTCATTCTCATCTTGCTGCTTCACTTAATGGATTTCAGATACACTCTGATGTCTACCCTGAGAATAACGCTGACCCCTTCTGATCCCTAGCCTGTCCTCCAGATCCTCTCCTTGCAGCTAGGAAAAGAGACATGTCTTCCTGCAATCTTGGAAGAATTGAAGGATCCAAGTGCATTTAAATGCTGGTAGGCAAATGTCGTTAAAGGGCAAAATAACCCCTGATGCAGGGTCACACCATCGTGTGTAGAGCTGTTCATTCTTGTGCTGTATTGATATTTCATTCCCATTTTCTTTTGTTTAATGAAGGGTTCACAGTCCTTTCCTTTTCATAAAGGGACTGCGGTATTTATTATTACCATTCAGACTCCCTGCTCATGGGGCAGTTAATGAGCATGTAGTAAACAAGTAAGAGCCTGTGTAAACAAGAAATGAAGATAATTCTTTATTCACCTCGATCACAGAGTCCTGAGTCTCTGAAATCTTGGCAACCCCCGAACTCAGAGTTCCTCCCTCCACCGGAATGAGACACTAGCTTGTGTATCAAGCAATTACATAGGGTATTTTTTTCTGCAGAACTGTGACATCATGCCTGGCAGCTCCCCAAGGCACCAGATCCAATTACCTGAGTCACCAGCAAAGGGAAATTGCGAAGGGGCTGTCACTGAATTCAGCTCTAGTGAATGCAACAGCAGAAAAAGCCAAGTGAAATGGCTGACAGCAGACAGGGGGAGGGAGAGGGGAGGAAAGGAGCAGCAGCAGCAGTTCCTCATCACAGAGATGGAAGGAGAAATGGATAAGGAAAGCATGAAAGATACCCAGGGAGAAGCAGCTAAGAAAGAGCCATAGGGGAAACTCTGTAAGGGGAATTTCCAAGTATTCCCTCTGTCCCATGTAAGAGATGATTGGAGCCACTAGATTGACACAGGTCAAATGCTTTTGGAGGGTTTTTTTGGTATGTAATTTAAAAATTAATCTTCACTGTCAATGGAACCAGTGCCTTTTTCTTTTGTGATCCCATCTGGAACCTCCTTTTCTAATTTGCTGCGTTTTCCAGCTTTCTGCTAAAGCTGTTTTCAAAGGACCTCCTCGGTGCTCGCTGTTCCCTGCCCTGGGTTATGTTCCCTTTGCAGCTGCAATATCTTCCTTGCCTGGAGGAGTTCGCAAGGAGTGCAAGGTTCCTCTGAAGCTGGCACGTGGAGTCTTGTTTTCATAACCAGGCCTCTGGAGGCTTCTGTTAATTACTTCACCAGAATTCTTATATATAGCAGCAAAATGAAATTCCCCCAACACAGGAAAGAAATATAGGCCTCCAATGCCTAAGGAGCCAGCGCTGAAGTGGTGACTTTAACATGCACAAAAGCATACCAGCCATTACTGTTATCAAAACCCTGGCATAAATAGGTTCCCTAAACAGATCACAGTTGCAAAATAGGAGGTACTTACAGGGAAAATTTCACCTGTGTGCAGCATAACCAGCTACAGTCACAGAAGGTTCTATGTGCTGCACACAGGCAAGGCACACACACAGAATTAGACAGAAACGCAAGCACATGGAGATATACCAGGTAAGAGGAATAAAGAGAGTCCATAAACCACAGAAATACGCACTGCTCACAAGCACAGATTGAAGTACTGTGCACACACAAAAGCTATTAAGATGTAGATGCAGCCTCATTAATCTGGGCTGTTTTACAAACCTTATTCCCTAGCTTTCATAGGGGATTTAGGTGATAAATGAGGCCATTTTGAAATCTGGCAAAATGCCACCTTCCTCAGAGCATACTACAGAATACAATTCTTATATAATGTGTAAAGCACAAGGGGGAGGGGGCATCTCCAGGAAGGAACACATGTCTGGGCGTGTGTTTGCATGTAAACTATTAGCTTTATCTCCACTGCAGTGCGTTTGTGCAAGAATTCTGTGTGTCTGTGCTGGGGGGGGGGGTATGGATGTACTGCTGAGGCTATGTGAATTGATTTGTGCATCAGATAGGAAGAGAAGGGACCTTTGAATGTGGATCTCATACTTGCCCCCGTCCCCAGGCTGGAAAACTTGCAATGGCTGACCTTCAGGGTCTACTACAAAGGTTATGGGTTAAGCAGGAATAAGGGCCTTAATTTATCATGGGTGGGTTGGGGAGTTGTCTAGCAATAAAGATATCTTGTCAGCATCATGACCTTTGGTTTGTGTTTGTGAACTTCTACTACTGGTCCCCTAGGGGTTTAGGAGAAATGAAGGATATGAGCAGATATATGGGTATGTGTATGACGTGACTATCGTGTTCATTAATTGTGGAGCCATGTGCTAAAAACATTTACATACATCTTTTTCTTTCCCCTCCTGCATTAATTTCAGAGTTATGGACACTCAGGAACTTAGCGATTAGTCTTTATGGAGATTGCCTCTGGCAGTGCAGACCCTCAAGCAGCTTTGAACAGATGCCGCTGACAGAATCTTCCATAAGCGAGTGATGCTTTGTCTCCTGTAGACTCATGCCCTTCTCCCTAAATTGTACAGTAGCCCATGTCATCTCTACATCTTTACAACACCCCATTTGGGTAGGAAACTGCACATACTCAAGTTGCCTGTGTGCTGACTGGGCACCAGTACAGGCAGGCTGACTGGTCAGCTGGCTGCTACCAGAGTGTACCACAGTTAGATTCTGCCGCCCTTCCCCTCTGTGGAGACACTAATTTGGGTTGCAGTACTTCATCCAGCCATTCATTTTCATGAAACTTATTGCATGAGATTTTTCCTGGGATTTAATTGCCTGAGAATTCTGTGTATTGGACTGCAACCCATCACAGTGTTAAAAAGGTAACAAAGGAGAGAGGTGTGTAGGCAGCACAGTCACATAAGCTTTCTTTCCTTGGGAAGGTAGTCTAAAGAAGAATATTTACTTCTCTCACCAAGCAGAATTTACCTGGCCTAAGACTGAAGTTAGGCAAGATTCAGACCTGTAACACCAGCAGTCTTCGAGTCCGATATCTCCCTACAGGGGAGAAAAAAAAGACAGCTTTATCCTATTGGAAAGCTATTGCCAAGGAATTATGGTGGGGGGAAGAGTTTATTTATTTCTTTAAGATTACCTTCCCACAGCCCAGTTTCAGATATCATTTCCATTCTGAAATAACTGACCTATGTCATACCATAGTCTGTCTTTCACCAGTTTTCTCTGGGCAAACTCTCCTAACTGGATTTGTGGAGTGTATTTGCAGAACACAGAGGCACACCCAAGCTAGCTTTCCTTGGGTTAATTCAGGTTAACCCACTGCTGCTGGAGAAATGCGATCCATAGGTAGCTGCCTCAACAATTACCCTATTCCCAGGAATTCCCGCTGCTCTGCAGCAACCCGTCCTGCTGCGCTTCCCTTGTCCTCCTCCCCATGTGCGCTAGGTTAAAATTACACCTCTTGCATTTCTCTCAGGCAGAAACGTGTTTGCCTGCAACTGCAGTTCCAGTTCTGCAGCTGCCAGGGCAGAAGGCAGAGCGCTGCGGCAGGGTGAGCGCGTCGGGCGCATGGAGGCCAGCGGCCCAGCCAGGCACACGCCATCTTCCATGCACAGAGTGATTGCCCAAGGCCTGCACTCGCCGTCTGTGTGTGCATGGAGTGACGGCTCAGGGCACATAGTCCCCATCTGTGTGTTCCTGGAGCGAGCGCATAGGCACGTGCCTTCCACCTGCCTTTGGGTAAAGTGGCCGCTTGCTCGGGACCACCTGGCATCAGGCACATTGTCAGCACAGTGGTGGGAAGGGGGCTGCTCCCAGACAAATGGCCTCATTCCTCTCTTTTCACTTGTGCAAAATTTCTGGGTGAAAAAGAGGAACATGTTGAGGAGCAGCCCCAAATGTAGTTCAAGTGCACAGATCTGTGATATATTTATACGTGCTGTTTACAGGATGGACTTAGTCCCTGGGTATATCAACAGCCCGGTTCCAGGATGGACTGCAATACAGTGCAGAGATCCTACAGGCCCTCTAATGGCCTGGCTTGGGCGCTGGGAGCAGTCCAGCTGCAGCGACACCGAGCTCAACTCAAAAAGATTTGCTGTGCATGCTTTGTTATGTATAGGTTTGGTTTTGGTTTGAATCAGACTGTTCATCCCATGTCTCTTCATTTGAATTCAGTGTCCCCAGTGTAATTGCATCTGGATCCTGAATAGGTCCTTGAGGTGTCACTACTGCGACAATAATGCCAATAATGATAATAACAGCAAGGGGAGGGTCACAAATGCAGCACAAAGTACTTACTTCTAGCCTTCAGATGGATCAATACTCTGACCTTCAAAGTCAAGGCACATTTATCTACTCAAGATCTTTTTAATACTTATTTGGAATTTTAATGTGTTTTTACACTGCCTCTCTGCAACTTCAGCAATTCTGTTTGTGGTACCAGGGTATCTGTGTGGCTCGGCAAGTAGAGGCATTCAAAATAGCCTCTGTAAAAGGTTTCAGAAAGCTTCATGCTCTTTCTAAAATGGCTGCTCTGTAGCACACATATCTTAGAAGGAATAAATGGCAGTAGGTGATTAGAGATTTGTCTGCAGTGACCTGAATGATTCATTGACAACAGGGGTGTATATGTGAGTGGGTGCAGAGAAAGCCATGCAGCTCAGCCTGCCTGTGAGCCTGCCGTCGACCGGGGAATGCTGCACTGTCCCCCTGTGCCCAAACCCCACTTGCAAAAGCCCCACAGCGTGGCTGTTTGAGCCTGCTTTATCCTCCCCAGCCCAGGTGTCAGCCAGGCTGGTGGGGGTCACGTAAGCAGGACCTCATCTGGGATGCAACTGGGGCAGCTGGGCTGAGCTTCAGCTGGCCATGACGGCATGTTGTGATCTGTGTCCCTTGGGTGCCTGATCTGCAGAGGACACTGGTCTCTTTCCTCTGTCTGCTACTTCAGCTCAAGCAGCTTTAGAGACTCGCATTTTACATTTTGGAGACAGGCGCTGTAGTCCCGAGGGGGAGACAAAATGGCTGTCATGGGTATTTGCATATATCCCTATTTATACGTGGCGTTTTAGGCACGGATAATGTACAGTGCAATGCAACCTGTACGTGCATAAATGGAGCCTGCTTTCAGTTTCAGCACGCACAGCAGCACGCACTCAGCCTTTTCTTTACAATAGTGCTGGTCCCGGGCTCAGGCCAGTGTGCAGCGCATTCCAGTGAGGAGTGAGATTTCACAGCTGAACCCCCCGAGGTGGCCCTATTCTCCTGCCTCCTGTTGTTGCACAATAAGGGATGGGGTGTCTAACTGAGACTTCAGCTCTCATGTTGCTGGCGGGGGAGTCGAAACAGCAGCAGTGTGATTTCTAATGAAATGTACCCCATGACCTGTTCTGTCCAAAGCAGGAAGCCGTTCCCTAGGGGCCTCATCCCATCCCTGTGTCCCTGGGCTAGCACGGGGGCTCTTTGTGGTAGGCTTGGGACCTCCAAAGTGGATGGATTTTCCACGTTGCGTACACAGCCTGCTTCCTCCTTTTAGAGGATGCAAAACATGTGCCAGGGGCTGGTCTGCAGCGTTCCCAGGAAGACAGCATGCAAGGCTGCATGTGTGGTGGTGGGGTGGGGGGCGAGGGGATGGGGAGGGAGCAGAGGATAGACAAGAATCCCCTTTCTGCCATGCAAAATCTGCCCTCCTTCCTCCTCCCTCCCTGTCCTCCCCCCTTCCCTCATATTTTGGTATCTCCACATCTGTGTGCAGAATTTCAGACACTTGGAGCTCCCAGGAGATAGCGTAATTTTTGTGTTAAAGATGCTTATTGAATTTGACAAACGATGATTTATGACAGGGCAACCCACATGGGGCGCGGTGAGGAGTCTCAGCGCCTCGTCACGGACCGGGAATCTGTTTCATTCCCATCTCAGCTCCTTGCCTGCCTCTCATTGGAGCTCAGAGCAGATCAGACTTGACAGATGCTGGGAATGTATTGCTTAGCTGAGAGAGAGACTGTGAGGAGATACCACAACAGAAACAAAGAGAGCAGAGTGAGGAGCTCATCTCCCAGTGTCTCTCCCTTTAACCCATGACCACACCTCCAAGACCTTATAGGACACTCAGAGTAAATAAATTACCTTTAACTGCCCTGGTAGCCTGGATTTGAATCCAACGTCACTGAATTTTCTGCATGTCTTGACAGTCTAAATTCAGTTTTCAGCCCTGTTTATTGTCTTCTGGGCCAATTGAAGGCTGGATCTTCTGGATGCAGCTTAATCAGATCTGTAGCAGTCCCTCCTTGCTACTGTGTCCTCTGGCCATTCCACTTCCACTGTGCACCTTTGTCCTCCAGCATCCTCACTGTTCTGATCCTAGAGCCCACACAGAGCCCTGCCTCTGCACTTCAGTCCTCACTGCAGATGCAGAGAAAGTTAAGCCAGGCCAGGTCTAGCAGGACTCGGAAACGGAGGCTTTGTGCTGCTCCGTGCGACTTTGGCCATGCTGCTTCCAGAACCAGTTCAGGTCTCAGAGTGACTTTGCCACTTTTGCAAAATGCAGAGCCCAACCTGATAAACCCGCCCTGGGCAGAACCAGTGGGGTTGTTTCAGGACCACACTGCTGGAGCTGCGAGGGCTGGGAACTACAGTGCAAAGACACCTGAGAGATTTCACACAAATCCTGGATCCTGGATCCAGCAAGGCCTGTTAAGCCTGGCTTAGCATCGACCTGGCCAGACCTGGCCTCCCTTAGAGCCAAGCAGGTGTCTTTCCACTGTGCTCTGAGCACAGTGAAGCTCTCTTAGTTCAAGCACTATATAGATGCAAAAAGGCAGCTCATGTCTGGCAACATGCCCAAGCTAATAAACCCTCCCAAACCCAGAGTGCTGGGAAGCACAATGTGGAGACACTTGAGTGGTCCTGTTGTGAAGCAGCCCAGGTCCAGCAGGGTTGATGCTGTGCCAGAGCTAATAATCCCTGCTGGACTCAGGCTGAGCTTGTGCAGAATGACTGGGTGTCCCTGCATTGCTTTTCCAGCACATCCTGCGGGCCCCACATTAATGGGGCTTTCTGCTGTCTGAGGTATATCCCAGCCCCCCTATCTTGGGTCATGGAAACTTGACAGTAATGTCTCAGGGAGAGACAGTGCATGCACCAGTCGTCTTGGTGACAGCAGCGTGTGAGAGGCAGGAGGGTGGGAAGATCTGGATGGAGACACTCCTCTGCTGGCAGGGACCTCAGCGTGGTGAGGGGGAGGCTGGGCAGCACATGGCTGCTCCAGATGGAAGCCATTAACTGGGAATGTCTGTGATGTGGTCTGGAGCAATGTAAACAAGAGCCATGAATTATCCAGCACCTTGTAAGCAGGGCTGGAAAGGATCCCCTGCCATCTTCTCCTTCCCTCCCTCTTTTCCTATCTCCCTCCTTCCTTTCATCTCCTCGCCCTTGATTCCCCATATTGCTGTAGATGATTCTTTATTTCCATGTGTGGTTAAGTAAGGCTGTGCTTTCTTCAGTCCTGCTTTTAACCCGTGCCACTATTCCTGAGAGAAGTGGGAAGGCTAGAGCTGGAGAGGGGCCAAGGTCTCATGTAGCACCTCTGAGCTAAATCAGCCCTTGGATGAGTGAATACAGCTCACTAGCTTGCTGAATATATCCACCTCCCCAGACACTCCTGCCAGCAGCACTGCCCTCCCAGTAGCCCTGCCAGTGACTCTGACTGGTCCTGTTGCCTCTTACTGTTCAGTGGGCTGATTCCCAAAGAAGGGGAACTGCATCAGCCTACTGAAGGTCTAAAACAATTCAATATTCTGTCACAGAGCCTAAAGCATAGCTTACAACAGCGCTAGTGAAGTATCCTATCTTCTTCAGGATCTGGAGTAGCGTCTTTCAGGCCATCTGAATATAAAGATCAGTGGAAAGGGTGGAGGAGAGAGTGGCTGGGCAGAAATGTCCTTTACCTGGCAGGCACTGGTGGAGTGGCTAAGCTGACCATACTGGATGCTCCTCCCTATTAACTGCTTCTTCTCCAGACAGCAAAATCAAACCATAGATTTATGTTTATACCTCTCAGTGATCCTAACTAGAAGCTCTAGAAACTATAAATACTAGGATCTCTTCACTCGCCATTGAAATGTAGCTATTTCTGGCAAGGAAGAAGGAAGTTATTTAACAGAGCATAGCAACGCTATGCAACGTTTGAAGTAGCAGGATGCTGCATCCAACCATCTATGATATGGAAAATTTAGGAAGCAAAATGAAATCGGTCAAATTGGAATACCAATTCACACCACGGTTCTCCAGCAGAGCCATGCATTATTTCAGGGCCAGGAAAAGAATTTTAATTTTGAAAACAAGATGAGTCTTCTAGCTATACCATGTGCCCAGCACAGCACTGGTTTGTGGGATCACTCCTTATCACCTGCTAAACTCTCAGCGCCCCATCCTGTAGCACCTATTTACCTTGGACTCCTCTGAGAAGGTATCATCCAGTCAGACACCTCTGCATCTGAGCCCCAATGGGAACACTGTCCTGAGTTAGATGGCTTCAGAGCAAACGTCACGAGTGCTGCATTTCTAATTCTGCAATAGCAAATTATGAGTTTGTTCCATTTTAGCCAAATGCAGAGTATCTCCATGGCAGGGGGATCTTCAATGCTTCTGAATAAAGGCATTGAACCCCCCACCAGTCTCTGCTATTGGGGTGGATGTCATCTCTCCAGAACAATGGATGGGACATAGTGGGCTCCCTGCAGTGACACACGTCCCAGGAAGCTACACAGCTTGGTGGCAAAATGGCTTTTGACAGAATCAAATATGGATGGCAGTACCTCAGAAAGCAGATGTCAGGAGGAATAAGTCCCAGCCAGCTGGACTGCTGCATGATTTAGACAGCAGCCTAATGTCTGTTCCTTACCACCTCCAGGAGGGTGTCTCTGCTAATAGGGCTTCTTCCTGTCAACAGCCGTTCTCAGTTTCTTGAACAGTAATGAAGCAAAACTGCTTTGGGGAGAAAAATGTAGATGAGAGTGGGCAACACTCCAGACCTTTCCCAGGGTTCTTGTGAGCACATCCAGAAGGTCACATCTACATCTACGCCATGGGGCAGCCCACAACACAATTCTTCTGGCAAACCCATGGCCTAATCTTTATTAGTGGGGTTACTCTGTCCACTTTGTGGATCCCTGTCCTACTGCCCACTGCAGAGCCAAAGAGTCAGAGTAACGTTGTTACAGTTCTAGTGATTTCTGTGAGTTCAATTAGGATGCACCATTTTACCGCCGGGAATGAAAGTGGCCCGTTTATTAGGTGTGGGCTGTAAAATGTTCTGGATAATCTCTGATCACTAGCAGCATCTGCCTGGGAACGGAGTGGTAGTCAGATATGGTAAACACAGTATACACTTAAAAGAGAGAGAAGTTTCAGGTTTTAGGGATCATTCCTCTGGTTCAAGGAAATGTCTTTCACTGTATACTGCAATATACCCTTGGCCAGATGGATTACCTGCTATTCTCACTGTCCTCTGAGGCTTCATCAAGTGCACACTGTTAAGACTGGCCTTCATGAACAGATATTCCCAGTCAATCTGGTAACCCTGTGCTCATGTTTTCAGAGATTTTAAGGACAGAACAGATAATCTACTCTGGCTTTTTACATAATGCAAGCCCTGATTTTAATTCAGCTGGGGCACACCCTATTCATTTTCACTTTCAAAGATAATAAGGATAAAGTATGCCTTTGCACAGTCCTAGTATTTAGAGCTGGAGAAGCCCTAATTGGTCTCATTTCATGTGTCTCCTGGGGACCGACAGAGGATCATTTCCTTTACCAAGTGCAGATATAAGTTCTAAATGATTCAAAAGATGGTGTTTCCACTGCTTTCCTGGAAAAGAAATCTCCTTCTGCAAAAAGATCTTGCTTAGTTTCTCCACTATTCCTAGTATTATCTCTATAAATACAATAATTCAAACATGTGAAAATGTTTTCATCTCAAAAGAGGTTACCAGCTTTCTTTGTGCACTGCCTCTCAGGGGTTTGTACAGCTTTTGCCTGCCTCCAAATTCACCTTAGTCTCATTTTGACATATATTTTCAGGTGTAAAATCCCCAGATCCTTGGTCCACCACTTTCTAATTTTCTGGGCCACCTCGAGAAAGCCCTGCCTATCATCCAAGCTGAACCCTGTGCTTCAGAGCACACCCAGCAGTAAGGAGCTTGCACAAGTACCAGGCCTTGGGCGTCTCCGCAGCCAGGAAGCTGCTGCCGCCCACTGGGTACATCAGTGCCAGAGATACTGTCTCCATAGCAACGCAGGGCTTTTTGTTTTTCTGATGAACAGTTTCAAAAAATAGAAAAAGCACATCTGGAGTTGCCGTATCAGCTGCGCCCCCCCTCCCCAGCCTGCTAGAGACAATATCTTGGGTTTAGCAGGCTTAGGGCTGAGCATCCCGGGAGGCAGAATGAGAGTAAGTGAGGTGTACGAGAGAGAGAAGTGTAGTGGGGTGTATTATTGATTTAAAAGTGGGTTTGGGTTGGTTAGCTTACTACTCTCATATAGGGGGCTTTACACGGGAATAGCTTAACCACATCAACCTTCTGTGTATTCTCTACCTGCTACATGTGTTGCTGAACATTGGAGTAGGACTAATTTTTGTATCCCTCATTTGTGAATCCAGAGTTTCTAAGTGCCCCTAGTTCAACTGCACGTCTTGGTAGAAAATGATCATCTAACGCTTTTTGGTCAGTGCTTGAAAAAGGTTCTTTAGATATGTCATTATTTTCATTTTCTATGTCTAGTGCTAGCAGCAAGTACGTTGCTGCTGTTGTCCGCTGTGCGAGAAAGCCTGTTTTTGCAGCACTTAATGGCTTATGGGGTATCAGGCAGGAAAGCTGTTGCTGCCGTGGGACCATACATAGCCCATTCTGGACTGTACGCGGTTTCTTTAATTTCTTTGACTCCTTATGGATTGTCCTTCAGGTAATTTTTTGCTCTGTTCTCAGAAGGGAGAGCAGATGATCCTATTCCTTCCCTGCCCCACTCCAGCTTCTGCTGCATACAGCAGTTTTAGCAGACAATTTAAAAAAGAGGTGATGCTGGCTGGCTGTGTCCAGCACAGGAAGAGGCAAAGAAATCAGGCTCTCTGCCATCAACCTCTAACTTCAGCAGGCGGGATGTGGGAAAAAGCAAAGCCCAACCCCAGCCAAATAAAGCTGGCCTGCAAAAGACCTTCATTCCTGAGGAATTTTTGAATTAAATACTGGCTACAGCCAGCCAGATTCCACTGAAAATGACTATGTCAACTGGTTTTAAATAACGGTCTTTCATGTATATGTTTTTTATGTTGCTTCCCATTGTCTGTTGATTTCCCCGTAGACACTGGGAAATTAAATCTTTTGCTCAACACATTTTTGTTCCTTCTTACTTGGCAAACATGGATTTTTGAGTCTGGCTGGAAACAAGATGGCTATGGGTTGCTCACCGTCCGCTCCCCGAATGACCGGTGGGAGGAGGTAACAGCTGCCCTTGTGCAGCTGACAAAATCAGTGCCTCTTTTGGGTTTTCTGGACGCCTACAACTCGTTCCTGTAACAGTCGCTTTTACTCTTCCTGTTATTTTAGCAGTGCTGCAAGGAGTCCCACTGTACTCTTTATGGAACAAGCCAGTCCTGACTACACTGGGCTTCCTTTGTAAATAAGCAATTCATTTCTAAGCCTTCTCCTAAGAGTGCCAGCTCCAGTGTGCAACAGTAGCCACAGATTGCAGAATTATTTTTGTAACTTACCTACCTCCAGCGTTGGGCCAGGAAATGAGTATTAGTCCCTCCTGGGGACACAGTGCCCTTATTACACTGTATTAGAAGTCGTCTGATTTCTTTGGAAAAAAAATGGAACAACTAAAGCCACCTGAATCCCTCTGTCTGGAAGAAAGTCTGACAGAGACTTGGAAAAGGCAGCTCCAGTATTCCTTGAAATTACTGAAAGCAAATGGTAATGAGGAGCAGCTGGAAAGAATGAAATCTTCCATTGCTATATGTGCCATCCATGTTGGCCCAGATTGTATGGCTATGGCCTGAAAATAAAGACAGATCTCTTACAAGCACCCTTGTGTTCCATACCATTGCTACAGTATGGATTTATTTTTAATGGCACCCAGAAGTGCCATGAGAAAGCACACAAGGCTGCCTCCCCACAGGTCGAGTCTGTTGCTGTTGATGTTACTGCAGCACCCAAGAGTTAGTGGCTTTCCTGCTGCCAGAGTAGACTTCTTCTTAGGGTCAGTAGCACATGACGCTATTATTCAAACATTTCTGTAACACTGTAGGTCTTGAACACAGTTGGCTGTCTTCCATCTGTGTCACTGCTTTGATATATAACATTAGGCGAGCATAATGTCCCTCTGGCTTTTGACTGGCAAAGATAAAATAATCTTCTACAGCCCAGCATTGTATGGAAAGACCTTCAGGGCAAATCTGAAGCCTCCCCTTAAACCTCGCCAGTGTAGCTTCTGGCTTGGCCTGGGCTTCCTTTGTCTGTAGAAAGCGCCTCAGTCATGATCTGCCATTTGATCTGCTGATTCATTTCAGCATCTTGGATTTAAGTGAGCAGGTAAGAAGGAAGAGCAAGGGAGGGCTGACTGCATGACCTCTAGTGCCATAATCTGAGAGAAGTGGGCCTTTCTAGTGGTTTCTAATCTCTGAACTTCCACTTTTTTTTTTCCAAAACTGCTTGATACCTAGATTGTTCTCTAGGGTGTAAAGTCATCGGTAGCTACCATATCATACTTGGAGAGAGACAGAAACCTAGGAATGTTGTTTGTTTGAGTTTGTCTCACTTGCTATGCCAAGTATTTGTAAAAACATAGGAAGTAAAACAAAACATAGTGGGTTCGCTATCTTTAAACCATTAGAGTTGGTACCTAATTCACGGAGACACCACAGCAAAAGGTGAGCTGAGAAACAGTTTGAAGGAAGACAGGTTCATAGTATCCTCTTCACAGCAAGAAAGAAGCATATTGATACTTGCCAGAAGGACACAAAGCAGGAAGTGAGATCCATTCAGAGGAGTGAATGGACAATACAATAAAACCAAACCTTCCTCACGGGGTGAGAGGGTAGCTGGTCTTTCAAATCCAAAAGCAGTTTCTGTTTCTGCCAGGAATTAAGTATATGTCTTATACTCAATTATGCCTTTGAGTACATAGTCTGGGCTCTGAGGAGGAGGAGGGAGACCATGGTTATGATCATTAGATTGTTTTTGTTTCACAGTGTAGTAGGGGTGGCATTAGCTGGTCATCTTTGGAGTTTGTCCTTTCTTCTTAAAATCCTGACCTGTAGGAAAGAGCCAGGCAGCAGCTACTGAGCATAGAGGAGTCGGCGCCAGGGGACAGCAAGGGCTGGTGGCTCACTGGGGACGGGGTGTAGGGAGCTGCAGGAACCCCGCGGGGCAGCAGGGCAGGGCCTGCCAGCCCAGGCTTGTCCCACCATCCCAGCCAGGGGCACTGGGGCAGCCCCAGCCCTGGGCGTTGTGCGCCTCCCTGGGGATGGGGACAGGCCAAGGCTGGGCTGTGATATCGGCTCCCCCATGGGGAGTTGGAGACCAGCATCCTATGGTGTCGCTGATGCAGGGACTGGTGATTCTGATGGGACTGAAATGGGGTCCTGGGCAGTGGGCAGGGTGGGAGGAGCCCCAGGTGAGGGTATCGGGGCCCTGGCAGTCAGGATTAAAACACCATGAGCTGCTTAAAAACAGCATCAGCAACCTCATGTCATTTTCCTGGTTTGGGGTTGCCAAGTGGCTGGGGCTAGATTTGGGCTCCCTGAACGTGCTCCTGCTCTTCCTTTAGTCTGAGTGAGCTTAATCTGAGTTAGTTAACTACATTTAAATCTTTTATGCACCAGTTTTGTGTGACTTCATTGTCAATCCAGAAGGAATTTGGCCTCTTCTAAGTGATTTCCATCTGTAAATAAAATGTGCTCCTGGCACCTTTCCAGTAGAGAGAGCTACTGGTGATGCCTGTGTAGCACCAAGCAATATCATAGAGAGATGCTTAAAATTAGATAGGAGAGCTGATTTGGGTCAGGAAAGAAATGTAGCCGTGTTAGGTGCATACATTTACAAGAGAGGGTAAGGAGCCCAGTGAGAGAGCTACGTTAATGCAACTGCATTGCTTTGAGTACTAGGGCTGACTTGGACATCTCTCAACTGCACTATATGGTGGACACCCCTTAGAGGCTTCAGTTTACACTTCTAGCTGCGTACATCCCTCGGGTACTTTAAAGAGCTTCTGACGCAGAAGAAATATTCCCTACTGAGTCACCCCTTTCACTTCCACAGTGCCACAGCTCTGGCCCTGTGTGGGGCACTGGGGACTGACACAGACTTTTTAGCAGCAGCACCCCAATGAATCACTCCTATGGAAAGAGCCAGAAATTTTGCGTGTGACATTTGCAGAGCTTCCAAAGATGTAGCTCTAACTATATTCAGCCCAGGCCATGTGCATATCTGTGAGGTTTCCACTGTCTTCTGCCCAGGGTGCCATGTGTGTGAAATTGTTCAGAATCCTGTTTTGACTAGAGGAGGCCTAGCCAGTTGCAAACTAAGAATAGCCAAAATATAACTGTCAGTATTAAAATATATATATATACACGTAAAAAAAATTAACTGCTAGTAAAAGAATGTAAAAAATGGAGCATGTCAGTAAAATATTTTGGCATTTCATTGGTATAAATACCCAGACTCCCTAAGCACTTTCAATGCATAATCTAGATTTACTGCCTTTTCGAGATGGCTGAAGTGGTAGATTCTTTAAAGCTTGACATGACTGACCATAAGCATGAATTGTACAAATCCAGAGTTACAATTTTACGGCCTGTGTGAACACTTTTAACTGTATGCTTTAGAGATTTATTGAGGTTCTCTATGTTTGAAGTGTTTTTGTGAAGAAAATTAGAATGTCAGTTAAAAATGTGAAAATGACCAATAAATTCTCTTCGGTTTTGGGAGGTCGAAGGAAAAAACCTGTTGGTTTGCATCTCAAATAAAAGCCCCCCTCAAAGGAAAAACAATTTTTTCCCTCATCTTCTCGCCTATTTTTTAAAGTTGATTCAACTTGATGAAGGTTACCAGGCCAAGAACTTTAGACCTGGAAATGTCTAAGCTTCACACAGCCAGGAAAATACAAGTAGCGACAGGACAAGCTTCCCCTGTGTGCTTTTCCCCAGCCAACGAATTGGTGCTTTCATTCATGCAGTTCTCAGCTTCCTAGACTACTGCATAAAGTCAGCTAGTAATTGGATGGAAACCCTATACCTCATTTCAAGAGAGCGTATGACAACCGTCACCTTTCAGCATCAAGAAGACCTGAACTGGTGACTTAAACAAAAGCCACATCTACATCCTTCTAGTGCAAGGAACCATATTTCAGACCTGACTCAGCTCATCACCTCCCACCCTCATTGCTTTTTTTTGCTGAGACTGACTGCAGAATGATGAAAATAGCAAGACAAGGCATTTTGTGTTGTATTTCTGATCTGTAAGGAAAGGCAAAGAATGAGCAATGTCAGGAGTAAAGCCAGCCTTAGCAGATATCCTCTTCCCAGACAAAAGAGATTTGGAAGCACAACCATCTTTATTTTAATGCCTTTCTGAATAAAACCCCTGAATCTCTTGATGCATGAGCCACCACTAATGTGATCAAATCATACTCAGGCTGTCTGTGATCACTAAAGCACCTATCACTGCCGCAGCTAGGTGACAGATTACAAGAATTAGAAGAGACATCGCTGCAGTTCCATTTATACCATATTCTCTGTCCCCCCTAAGGCATTTTAAGATGGATTCTCTGGTGTCTGCTAAATTTGCTTTGCACTGGTTATGGAGCATAGAGAGAACTCAAACAGGCAGGAGATTCCCAGAGGAAAATTCCCTCAATACAAGGGAGGTCTGTGCCAGTTGTATAGCTGTCTCTTCTCTGCTGGCTGTTCCTCATCCCTCTCCTCTCAGGAGGAACAGGATGAAACAAAGTGCTATATTACAACGGCTCTTTCTCTGGCATAAGGTCCATTATCTTGTTTGTGCTGGTGGTGTAAACTGGAGTATGTGATTTATTGTTATAGCTTCCAGTTGGATAAGGCAGCTAAGATTTGGACATCTGCCTCTCCAGCATGCCTTAGTCAAGGGTCAAGGTCTCTCTTATTCTAACTGTTTTGCAGGGTAGCCACAGGGAAAGACACCTACTGTCTGTTTGGCAAATGACTTCATAGAGGAGGATTACTCCATGCAGGAGCACCATGTATTGGTCTCAGCCTGAGGTCCGGCTGAGCTGTTACTCCACTGGAGAACATGACAAGATGTTCTCATAGCTGAAGGTTTTCTGGCTCATGAGATCTTTTTGCCTCTGAGGATGGCAAAACAGAACTATGGGCTTCCCAACCTCAACCTGCTCACAGGAAAACCAATCATTATTTCTTTTCTTCTTTTCTCTTGCCTATGTTTTCACACAAACTAATCACAGACTCTTTTTACTGACTGTTGTTGGTAATCTTCTCCTGCCTCACAAACTTCTCTAAACCAAGCCAGCCAGCCTAGTCATTGGAGAGGGGTTAGTTTCAGGTTCCAGTTTTACTTGGATTGATAATCTGCCTGCTATGCAATGAAGCTGCAGTTTAAATTTCTCAGGTTTTATTAGTCTTCCAGTTCTTTCCCACCTTGCTTCCACTGGGCCTTGCAGCTTGTTAGCCAAAACTCATCCTGTACTTAGTGCAGCCCAGAAAACCTCAGGACATTCCTTCTGGGCTTCTCAAGTCCAGCTCCTTGCTTGCACAGCCAGCCATTTCATACAATCAGTTGAGTAAATGTGTCTAACTGCCTCTTAAAACCAGCTTGGGTTTTGGCCTTACTAAACCCATTGGGAGGCCTTCACAGAGCATCAATGCTCTCAGCATTAGAAACCTGACAATCCCTAGCCTAAATGTATGCATGGCTAGTTTATACCCATTTGTTCTTGTGCCAGCATTGTCCTTTATCTTTAAATAGCTCTTTCCTCCTCCCCATGTGTTCACCCCCTGAAGTATTTATTTATAGATTGCAATTATATCCCCCTTTGCTAGGCTAAACAAGGCAGGTTCCTTAGTTAATTAAGCTCTGGTGAATAATGCAAGGCCAAGAATTGTGGATGCCCAAAATCTGCCTCAGTCAGGGCTACATTAACAGATCATCAGGAGCCAAAAAGGACACACCTAATTTTTACCAGAGATGATTCTAACTGCCCTCCTATTTAATGGGAAGCTTCTTAGTTCAAGCTGTGATCAAGTCTTCACTAGCCAGTCCTCCATTTTATCTTTAAGGTAAGGCAGATGTGGGCTGCCTTTGATGCACCCTGTTCCATCCTGCTTGACATATCCAAACAGCTGGGTAATACATATTACATTAATCACATCGGGGTTGATATTTAAAATAGAATTAAGAAGTGAAAAATACAGGAGCCTCAGTTGCTTGCTTGTTCAAAACATGTCCAGACAGAAACCGAGGAAATGTGTGAGAGGCAACAGCTCTGGGAGATGGGCTGGAGGAGTTAACAGGGCTTTTCCATCTCCAGCCTGCAGGACTGTTGTAATTCATCATTTCTATAGCACCGTAAATTAGACGGCACTTCGCAAGCACAGAGGCAGTTCTTGCTTCCCTGAAGTCTATAGCTTGCCTTCCTGAGGCACCCTCTTCCCCAGAAAGGCTTCCACTGTGAATACCATGCCTACAGGACTATGTGACAATACTGCGCCATTGTCCCATTTGGAGTGGGAGTAAAAAAGCTGGGGAACGCAGAGGGCTTTTTTCCCAACTCCCCTGTATCACAGCTGGACTTCTCGTCTCTCCATGGCCTGTTTTAGTGTTGCCTGGGTGGAGAATAGGCTTCTTGGGGCTTTGATTCAGTCTGGCTGTCCTCCAGCAATATCCACAGTACTCCCTCCCCTCCCATATGCTCTCCATTAACATCCTCCTGTCTGCTGAATAAGGAAAGAATAACTCTCCCAGCCCCAGCCAGAGCCCCTGAGCCAGGGGAGTTCATCAGTCAGACTGGTTTCTCCTCAACCCAGAATAGGCCTCGTTAATGGGCCAGGAGGGGATTTTATTTTGCCTTTCAGCTAGTGGCTGCCCTGAGCTAGGAGTAGAGTCAAGTTACAGTGTCCGGGAATCTCAGCTATTCCAAGAGTAGGAGCAAGTGAGCTGCTGACTCAGGAGGTTTCCTAGTATTTTCAAGCAGGGCTCAGTCCTGTCAGAACAAACTGAACTGTTGGTCTTGCTTTCTTCTAGCCCCAGGACAGGGATTAAGAAAAGTTACAGCCGACTGGAACAGGCTGGGGAGTGGAACTGGAGCAGCACTGTGGATCACACCCTTTCCTGGCATGGACACAGGTCCTTGCAAAGACTCATATTAGTCCTTTACCGTTTTTTACTCCTCTTCTTGGAGGGCTGTTTAGTATAGTACAGACATCCACAAGCTATGAGGCAGCTCAGCTTTATTTGCACCATTTTCTAAAAGGGAAGATAAAATCACAGGGAGAAACAGACTTATGAGGCAAAATGTTTCATTGCAAATCAGTGTCAAAAGGGAGACTGATGTTCAGGAATCCCAGCCTCCCTGCACCCTGCTGTCACCCAGAGATCACCTTGCTTCTGTTTTGTTCAGGGATGCGGGAAGATCCTTCCTTTGTAGCTAAATCTTCCTTTGGGCTTCCCAGAGCCTGGAACGGAGTCCTGGCCTGTGTCTGGGACACGCGGTTAGAAGTCACGCTGAGTTCAGGATTCTTGTCCTCATTTCAAGTTTGCCTACATGCTCTTATCTCTTCAAAAGGAACCAATATCTAGAGGTTAGCAGAGATGAGGCTACTAAAGCAGTCCCCCGCACTCAGCCCTCGTGATGCAGCGCATACTCCTTTGCACAGAGAGTGAAGTCATTGGAGAGCATGTTTGCACCTTTGCACCCCTCCATCTCCCAGCACCACTGTGACTCCCGCCGGCCTGTTATAACGTGTCTCCTCTCAGCCCCTGCAAAGTTCTGTCAGCAGAGAGCCTCAGCTCTCTTCTTCCAGGTCCTGTTAGTCCTTTCTTCTTTGCTGCCTCTCTCCGTGGGCTGTTTTCTCTTGCTGTCCTAGTCCCTTCTTCAAACTCACTTCAGCAGTGAATAACCAGCCTAGTATGTAAAGGGCTGGTATTTATAAAACAGAACGTTTCTATCTGCCTGCAGCTATTGGCATGTCTGTCCCAGCCACATCCCCTAAGGCTAAGATCTGATACGGGCAAAGACAGGTAAGAGCTTCTCTTACTTTCCTTCAGTCTTGAAGATATGAAGGTCCCAATTTTGAATGGCTAAGGAGCTCTTGGATTGTGGCTCAAATACCACCTGACTCTGCAGTATGGCCAGATGGTAGGATGGCTGTCTTAGCTAGCATCTCACAGAGATTTACCTATGTAAGGAGAATTTTCAGCTACCTTTTTGAAGGACAATATCCCTTTAGAGGTGCCCAACATTACAGTGCTGACAAGCTGCAGACTAAGGCTCTGGCCCACTTACCTTTGACATGCTGCTTGCTTTAGATCATGAGCTCTGTGGAGGTCCACAGATGGTGCCCGGGAGTTGTGATGGGTACAGGGAAGCAGCAGGGGAGGAAGAGCATGGCCTGGGGCATTTTCTTTTCTGGAAAACTGACAAGTGCGGATTTTTCTCCATCACTTTTTAACACACCGTTTGGATTAGGATAGGAGTCCCATCTACTGAGTTTGTCCTTTGAACAATGATCCCAAGAAATCTAGGTGTCTTCCTCCAGAAATCTTTGAATCAGAGGGGACTCAGCTATTTTGTTTCAGCTAACCGGGGCTTGAATTAAGTATGTGGGACTGGAATAGAGTAAAAACGAACTGCAGAGAGCAGTGCCTGTAGGAATAGATTTCATTTGGCCTGCTTGCTACCTGTGAGACAGGGATCCCTGTAAAAAAGGCAGGACAAATCTGCTCTGATAAATATGACCAGGTGAAATAATTTATTACTCAGTCTGTCAACTAGTTCAGTGAGTCACATGTGGTATCTCTAGAAAGTTGGTAACACCCCAGAAGTCACTAACTTAATACGTGTTTAACTGAGGTCTTGTCTCATATTTAGTAGCAACTCCAACTGGGCTTGCATGACAATCTAGAGAAGGGTGGAGATTGCCAACATGGGCCTGAATAGAGAACTAATAACCCTTTAGTATCCAAGATGACTAAGAAAAAAGTCAGCAGAGCATTTGTATTTGTAGCCAAGGCTTATTTGCTTATTTTATCACATAGAAATGTGATAAACAAGACACCATGCTACAGTTTTATTGGCTAAAAAGCAGGAATCTAGGCTGAGGGCAAAGGATGGACACAGAGGGATGGTGGGGATGCCCTGAGCAGGATGGCCTCCATCTGAGGGCAACATTCAGAAGATGCTGTGAGCTCCAAATGTCCAGCTTCAGCGACAAAGACTGTCTTAAGGGTATCTGGATAAACACAGCTAAGCTATCAGGATGCTTTATCTCCTCGGAGGGAGGGAGCCCAAATGCTGCAGTGTTGCAGGCAGCCACAAAAACATGTGCTGTGTGATGTAAAATATTTAAGCACACATGGGCTTTGTGGCGTTTCCTGCCGATCTGCAAAGTAATCAGTGTGGTGACTTGTGCTGCCAGGAGCTGGGTTAAGGAGAGGAGTTCCCCAGTGGGCATAACCTAGCTGCCATCCTACACAGGGCACGTGGCTGAAAGGCACGGCTTGGCTATGGGGAAACCCTGAAATGTCACACTGTCCCTTCCAAAAAAATAAATAAATGTATCCGCCCCATCTCTGTCTTCCAGAGAGTCCTGCTCCTCCTCCTTCTCTAGCTATGTACCCGAGGAAACAGAAATACTTTCCAAGTTCCCCAACTTGCTCCAGCTGTGCAGAGCAGTGGCTGTGACAGGGGAGGAGTACAGCATGTAAGGGCTATGTCCTGTGCCCACAGATTGCCCTTCCCTCTGGAAGACTACTCCCCCATGTGCAGAGGTGACTCCTGGTGAGGCAGTCATCCAGCTGCTTCAGGTGATGCACATGTGCTCACTTGACTCTCTCTTGGAAAACCTCACACCTTCCTTAAGGGTTGCTCACACCTGTCCATATACATACACATGTAAACAGCATGATACCACATTAACATAGTTAAGACCTATGATAATGGCAACGAAACATGAAAGCTTCTCCCCTCATCCTTGTTTTTCTGGTTTGAAAGAGCAGGGTGCGAGTCCCTGAGTGGATGGAGGAAGGGTAACTGCTCCTTCTGACAACTTAGCAGCCCTGCTCGAGCACCGCCTGGCCCAGCACTGGCAAGGCAGCTACACTGCAGCTGCTTGTATACAACTCAAGAGCTTCAGGTCACTTCTGACCCGAGGTGGCATTTAGTGTCGCTGGTAATTGTTACTTCCTTACACAAAGCAAACAAAAAGTCCTGCTGCACCAGCACAGTCACCTGCTGTGGTTTACCCAGAGGAAAGGAGTGGGCAGTGATGGCCTGGCTGATGCAAGAGAGCACTCCGTGCTGCTCTGTGCTTCTCTGTGCCTTTTGGGGAGATTAGGGACATTAAAAATCTTTCAGAGTGCACATTAGCCAGTTTTCCTCTCCCATGTATGTACACTCCACCCTAAACATGGGAACTGTCTCCCTGCTGGTCTTGTGGAAGGAGTTAAATGGGAGTGCTTGTAGGTGTGTGACTTGAAGTGCACAGGAGAGGGACATGCTGATGTCCCTTCTCTCCCAGGCTAACTGGGGGGGGT
>NW_009234527.1:5627-6463 GCF_000690835.1 Fulmarus glacialis | reverse complement strand
CGGCACCGAGGTCAGGCTGACCGGCCTGCTCTTACACAGCTCCATAGGAACAGCTCTTACAAGATACACAGGTGCTATTGTTAAAGGCAGCACATACTCATGTGACAGTATGTGCTCCGGTTATCTAGCAGTCACTCACGCTAACATATAGGTCTCTGCAACCAAGGCCTATGGTTAAATTCTGCCTAGATTCTGCTTGAAATCACTGTCTCCTACTGCAATGTCTTCCGCGGTGACCCACTATACGTTTGCTTAGAATAAAATCTTTACTCAGTGAAAACCCTTCTCCAATGACACATCTTAGAACCTTTTGCCTGGCTTAGCTTTACTCTGATTCTTTCCTTTTCTTTACAGTTTTTAATAAATGCCTTTTACTCCTGTCTTTGAAAATTCCAAACTGTTGTCTGGAGTACCCTGTGGTCTAAGAGATTATCTGAAATGCTTTTAGCTTAAGACCACTTTTATCTCTGACCTGCAGCCAAAGGAAATACGTTCTCTGTGGGAGTTTAAGTTCATCATTCGCTCAGCCTGCATGTACCCATAAATGACAGGTGCCAACATGGCCGTGTTATATGTGTACTGCAGTTGTTATCATATCACCCAAAGCTTTTTTGAATTTCCAGATCTTTTCCTCTCTTTTTTCCTGTTTGCTGTTACAAAATAGTCATAATTTCTCCCGTCATTTGCTCCATTGATGGATTTTCAATTATGACTTTGTTCATCCAGCCATACCATCAGTTAATTTTCTCTGGAAGACTTTCAGTGACGTATATCTAGTGAGTACTATTTGTAATGAGAACTTTTGAGTAAGGGCACAGCTAGTGAAAGCACAAAAA
>NW_009234527.1:0-5594 GCF_000690835.1 Fulmarus glacialis | reverse complement strand
TGAGCTAGAACCCTGATATTTTTATTTCTGGAAGTGAGTATAGGTTACCTCTAGTGCTCTAACTTCACGCCCTTGTATATATACACTTGGTTTCTTCCATAACCAAAACTGTTGTATCAGAACCTTTGAAGTGGAGGTCCTCCTGCAAAGCCAGCATCTAAATTGGAACATTCATAATTGCTTCCTGCTTCTGAAGTCCAGAGGAACTTTGGAGAAATAATTAATTGGAGGTTATGGAGACACTCCCTTGACATCTTATGACAGATATTGCAAGCAGTCCTGAACGTGTAGTTGTGTTTATCCATGTCTTTTTTATGGTAAGATCACAGCACACATCCTCTCTTGTATCTATTATCTGTTATCCCAAACATTAGTTGAAGCGTCAGCATTTTCCACCCTCTCAGCTGTGCACACAAGCACACTGCTTGTGTGATCACTTCAAGTCAAAACAGATTTAGTTACAGAAACAATTTAATCCATATTTACTGGCAAATCTGACTTACTTTGACAGAGTAGAAACAGAATATACAAGTAGCCTAGCCAATAGTTCAAAGGAAGCTGGCTGCTATATGTCAACCTCTCAAGCAAAGATCTCAACTAAAGATTATGTCTCTGCATGATACTTCATGGAGGTTAATAACGCCTTCTAATTCCACTTCTAAAATCCAGATCATTTCTCATTTCCTGTGCATCAAAACTACAGAAGCAGGGAAAGGGCCTTTGTTAGTCCTAAAGTGCTTCAATTCTACTGATGCTAACTGGGGTACCTATTTTGCTGGTAGGTGTCTGACTTTTTGAAGGCATTATCAGTGCAATTCTGATGAGAAATGAGCAGCAGAAATCCAGGTTTAGATGATGACAAAGCTCCTCAAGACCCCAAGAGCTGTAAAAATAACAAGTCCTGTGCCTTAGCTAAAGCAGGCAGCTCATTTAGTTATACCATTTTCAAAAGGTGTTTTACAGAGCAACTTCAAAGGTGTATTCTTCTGCTGTTCCAGACCAAAGAAGCAGGGAGGATTGGAAAGAAGAGTTCCTGCCTAGTAACCTGTATTATTAGCTATAATCTTCTTTAGCTGCCTATTAGATAACAAATACTCTGCTACATACCAACCTGCTCTTGTACTGTGCCACTAGGCTGCAATATGTCAAATACTTGATTTGATTTTCACATTTTGATGATGGCAGAAGCAAATTAATCTAGTCTGACTTAATTGGAAATTCATACACTTTCCCAGGCAAAGCTGTCAGACAGGTAGTATAGATGAAGCTGTTTAAGGATTTTCTGCCTGTAAAATGGAAGGGGTAGTAATTTTAGTAAGTTACATAATGTTATGAAATAATAAAAAAAGAACTGTCGTCCCCTCAGTCTTGTTATATTTTAATTCACAGTTGAAATGAGCCCAGACTGTCTCATTTATACCAATCATCCTCCTCCACTTCATTCCTGAGCTGAATGGTTCAGGAAAATAAGACCCAAGTCTAACCAATGACAGAGAAAAGGAAGTATGTAAGCAAAAAGTAAGCAAACTGATCAATTAAGTTACCCTCCAGCTATGTGGAGGAAGTATTGTCAAGCTTTTGTCTTCAGGGGACTATTTAGCATTCTGGACAGCAAGCTGGGAACTACTTAAAAAATTTATCTCCATCCAGTGTGATGCAGGATACCACACTTTGAGAAGCCTGTTCAAAGTTTTCTTGAGCCTCTGGTAGCCAACAGGATGTGCTTTGGGAATTTTAGATATGATGAATTCATTAGTGACCCATTCCATGTTGTATAGTGCCATCCTGATTCTCTTTTCTGACCTAAATATATCATTTACTGTTGACAGTGAAAGGCAATAGACTGTTTTAGTAGTGTTTAAGAAAGTAAAGAATTGCCAGGTAGGATCAAATATCCATTTAGTTTATTATTCAGAAGTGGCCATTAGCACATGCCTAGGAAAAAGTCAGAAAAGGGCAAGAACAAACAACAATTCTTGCTAATACCAGAAATAAACTTTCCTACTATTTTTAGCTCAGGAACTTCCCAGAACAGGAATGGCAAGCCTGGGAGAGGGTCGATGATCATAATTCTTGTGGCTTTCAGTTGTTTTCATTCTAGATTACACAGGAAAGGCATCTGATGATAGCAGTGGGAGATGATAAGAACATCAGTGTCATTTAACACTTGAAAAATATGGAGGTTTTATACTATGTTCTGTGCATAAATCCAGAGCCTGGCCATTGTATGAAATGACTGAAATGAAAGACAGAGAGATAATAAAATGAAATAAAATATGACTTTGCTATGAAATTAAGAGATGAACAAAAATTTCTGAACTTATTCAGATAGGAAATGTTTTTATTCAGAGTCTGCCTCAAAACTATTTTAAAAGACAATGAAAAACCATTACAACAGAAATATTAAACTTTCAGCAGTGTCCTAACTTTCATACTGTCAAAGGCGCAGTATAAATAACATGACAAAGGGATTTTACCATTAAGCAATAAAAAGTATTTTGAATTTGTCAGATTGTGATGTTTAAGTAACATTAAAAAAGAAAGATAAATTTCAAACACAATTATTTCTCTCAAATGTGAAATAAGTTCAATTTTTTCTTTTTTTCTGGCAAACATTACTTTCAGTAATTCAAATCATTATTACCAAAACTATGTATAAGTTCAAATGTCTTTGTAGCAGTCTTTGCAAGGGATAATCAATGACCATGAGTAACTTGAAATTTGAATAGGGTTTCTAACAGGAAAGGACAAACCAAGCTGTTATAAAATGAAACATGTTTTGCCCTGTGTTGGGAATGATTTGAAATGATTAATACTTCTTTAAAATAAGCTATTCTTGTTATTTTTACCATAGTAAAATTTTGAAAACAATAAGATAAAAGTTTATTAGGGAGACGTGTAAAAGGGTTATAGTAATTCAAAGGGACAAGGACCCAAAAGTTCTGTACCTAATTAAAAGAGATTTCTCCGACACCTTCCCCTGCCACCAGTAGGTGCCATAGAAAGTAGCTGAAAGGATATTTAAGGTGTCTTTCTAAACTGTAAACAAGTATATATATATAAATGTATAGAAAAGAAAAGAGTCAGGTCAGAAGTTTATTACAACACAGCTCAAACTTCTGTCACACAAGGTGGGGAATAACCAGAAGTTCACCAAATTTAATTTGAACTTAATTTATTGATATTTCTGGTGAAATCATTTTAGTATATCTAATCTGATGGAAACCTCACAGGGGGGAAATAAGCAAGACGATCAAGTGCTGCAAAGCTTTATTGCCATTAGTGGTGACATCTCTCCATAACTACATAATAGAATTCAAAAAACAGGGGGCCCCATACTGAACTGTTAATTGACACTTTTTATTGTGTAAAAACTGGGGGGGAGGGGGAGGGGATCCTTCTTCAAAATAATGCACAGATTAAAGAAGCAATTATCTGAGTTTGTTGTATTTTTATCTGCAACAGATTTTAAAATAATTGCATAACATATCAGTCCGAGGCATTTTTTAACTGTTTGGTATTTGGTTTGGACATCCCGTATGGCTCTAATTCAAGTTCTGGAAATATAGATATTATTAATTGTCCTTTTATTGAAGTGATTATAAATGGAAAGCAGACGTTTAGTGGACAGTCCCTCAAATACGCCCCAGGAAAAGGTTCAAGGAAGGAAGGAAAGAAGGAAGGGCATAGCTCAGACTTATGGCTGTAAAGTCTCCTGGCTTTTCTGTTCACAATCAGAGCAAGATTCAATCCACTGAATGCATTTTTATGTTTTAAAAGGTTTACTTCCATTTACTTTTGGGTGAATAGAAAGAGATTTAAGGAAAAATAACATGCACCATTTGCAAAAAAAAACAGGGGGGGGGGAAGGTATGCGTTACATCACTGCTGAAAATGTTGGGAGATTGCTACAATACTTGCACTTGTTATACATAGTATTATTTTATTTGAAGTTGTCTGGAACAAGCATTTCAAATGACAGGTTTTCTGAATTTTGAGTTTTTCTTTTAAAATATTATCTCCTTTTCTCTTTTTCTATTATTTTCTCAGTTCCTTTACTTCCACTGGAAGTGGAAAATGGACCTTTAGGTGTGGGTTTGTTTTCTAATTAGCAAAGAAAACATAAGGAAAAATCCTCTGGAGTAGTCAGAGACAAAACAGAATAAAGAATTTATAAGACAATTCCATTTAAAATCAGACTGAATCATTAATAATTTTAAATAACTTTGCACATATTAACAAGAGTCTAAGTATTTTCCTTTCTCAGATATATTTTGCTTAAGGATGCCCTTATTTCTCTGTGTTACATAGGTGTTTGCAGCAGCTAAACAAAACCATTTAATTCCTTCTAAATTTTTTAATGCTGGAAGCACTAAATCAGCCAGGCAAAACCATTTAGTTCCTTTTAATCTTCATGTTAGAAGCCTGTATCGATACTTTCAATACCAGTTAAAAAAAAAAAAATAGCATCTAAATTTTTTGGCAGTTAATGAACCTTTCTTCCAGACAAATGTTTATGCCTGTGGTTCTTCTATAGCTCAGTGAGAGGGCCTGAAGAAAATCAACTAGGACCTCATCCCATATAATTAATAGGTGTCTGCAACAAGAGGAATTAATTTTTCTTGGAAGGTATCTTCCTGTCTCTGTTGGCTTCAGAGGGAGCCTAGATGACTAGGTTAGCCTAGAAGCCTCAGTCAGTCACTATTTTAGTAGTTTTGGAAGGGATCAGCTTAATATTAATTGTATTTATGCATATCAAAAGAAAATGATAGCAGAGGACTTTTTCATTTAATCATGCAAATTAGATGAAAGATTCTTAGAAGGGGCAGCAAGACATCATCTAGTCCACCTGCCTGCTCCAACTCCTGCACAATAACATGTCCTGGTATAATGTGTCACATATTCCAGTGCAGTTACTGACTGTAACGACTTACAGCATTCACTCATGCTGTAAGTGTCGCGAGTCCAGTGTCAGCTTGGATTCTGGCTGGACCTTATAGTAACCTCTGTGCCTGGGCTTTGGCCCAGAATCTGTAGAACATTTCAACAGGTCTCTTACTCCATCTGGTGTGTTAATTAACCTTTGTTCTATGACGGGCTGCTTCTACTGCTTAGCGTTATCACAAGCCTAAGGAGAATAAAAATGCTAGCAGCAAAGAGAGGCCAGGGACTGCCAAAGATGCGTTTAAGGTCCATAAAAACATGAGGAAGGACTCTCACAATAAAAGCTCTGTCAGTGTGGCTTTATCACCACAATCTGTCACTGCTCCTGGTATAAAATAATGTTGAGCTTTTGCAAAAACAGAACAACAAATTGAAAAGAAAAAGCAGTTTCATTTCCATCTGAAGATAATTGTATTTTGTCACAAAACAAGCTTGGATGAACTTGAAATTCATCAGACTCTCACAGAAGCAGTTGATACTCCTGAAAGGTGAACACAGAAAGGCAAAGATGCTGCAACATTTAACTCCCTCTTTAATTTGTTAGAATGTTTGCAAATAGTTTTCTATGCACACTGCATAGAGGCAAGCTGAATAAGGACACATCATATCAGAGGCTTACCTGTGTTATCCCATATAATTATATGTAATAT
>NW_009234526.1:1029-2817 GCF_000690835.1 Fulmarus glacialis | reverse complement strand
CTGCACCCCCTCCCGCCTGCTGCCAAGCCCCTCATGTGCGTGCCTGTCTTCCAGGACCCCCCCGCCTTCACGGTGCGTCCCAAGGAGGAATACTTCCAGGAAGTGGGCCGGGAGCTGGTGATCCCCTGCGCAGCACATGGGGATCCCCCCCCAACTGTTACCTGGCTGAAGGTAGGAGCTGCTGCTCTGGGGAACCAGCTGAGCCCTCCTGGGCAGCAGATGCTGCTTTGGGCCTCTGGGGCATCACTCTAGGGCAGTCCCCATGTCCGAGTCCCCGCAGATGCTGCAGGATCGCATCTCTTCTGGTTCCTGTGGGAGCAGGGGCTCAGGGCACTTTGCTTGTGTTGCCCTCTAAGAAACCAGGGCAAAATCCTGCTCCTCAGTTCCTAAACTAGCCCCAGGGTGGTGGATCACGTCAAGTCCTGTTTTCCCCGAGGGCCCGGCATTGCAGGGTCGCTGCAGAGCCGCGGTCCCAGCCCTGCGGTGGGGTGGGCTGGGTGGTTGCCCACTGTCAGCATGTCCGTGCCCCACCATGAAGGGAGGCAGCACGGGGAAGGGCTTTAGAGCGGCGCCCAGGTAGATGGGAACAGCAGCCTCGTCTTCCACCCCCTCATCAAGGAGCAGCACGGGGTCTGGGAGTGCACGGCCACCAACCAGGTGGCCAGCGTCAGCACTGCCACCTCCGTCCATGTGCTGGGTGAGTCACTGGTCCCTGGTGGGCCGGCACCATCCATGGGCGCTGGGCTGCCCTGGGGTGGACGATACTGGGCAGAAGGGGTGGAAAGGCCCCTGCACAGCTGTTGTCCAACCCGGTCTGACTGGTCTTCTCTCTACTTCCCCTGCCAGGTACCAGTCCTCATGCTGTCACCAACGTCTCTGTGCTCTCGCTCCTGCTGGCAGCCAACATCACCTGGGAGCCGGGGTTTGACGGAGGTTATTTCCAGAGGTTCAGCGTCTGGTACACACCGCTGTGAGTCCCCGCTGTGGGCAGGGTCTGGCGTCCCACCTGGGGCCCTCAGCTCTGGACTCACGGGTCCCACATCTCCTCAGGGTGAAGCATCCGCCCCGGGCCCATCATGACTGGGTGTCGCTCTCGGTGCCAGTGGGGGCTCAGCACCTCTTGGTGGAGAATCTGCAGC
Source organism: Fulmarus glacialis (assembly GCF_000690835.1). NCBI lineage: Eukaryota > Metazoa > Chordata > Aves > Procellariiformes > Procellariidae > Fulmarus > Fulmarus glacialis. The sequence continues at coordinate 1,678 of NW_009234526.1, read as the reverse complement.
CAGATGTGAGCTACCAGTTCAGCGTCCTGGCCCAGAACAAGCTGGGCAGCGGCCCCTTCAGCCAGATTGTCACCTCTGTGCCCAGGGGTAAGAGGGGGCCTATGCGCTCCCCGAAGCAGCCCCTGTCCCCCCAGAGCCCTCAAGCGCCTGGGAGGCGGGGGGACAGCAGGGCAGAAACAGGAGCATCGGCTCCTACACCAGCATCCCCTTTCTCCTCAGGCTTCCCAGTGACCACAGTGCCTCCAGAGCCGCCGGCCATGACCATGCACGTCTTCCTGTCCCCGCCGCAGGCCCTGACCGCCAACGAGACTGTGCGCGGGGTCCTGCTGCAGTGGGAGCCCCCGGCTCAGTTCTCGGTGGCGCTGAGCGGCTACGCACTGGAGTTGCGGCAGGACAAGGGCGGCTGGGAGGTGCTGGACCGCTCCATTCCCAGCACGAAGACCCAGGTCCTGGTGCCCGGACTTATCAAGGTAGGAATCTCACCGGGTGCTCCCTGGCTGCGGGGCAGCTCTGGGGGAACGCAGCAAGGGAGGGGGTCAGATCTCCTGCGTCACTGCTACCTGGAGCTGGGGCATCTGGCGATGCCGCAGAGCCGCTCGGCTCTGCAGCCATGTGGGCTGAGGCTTGGCCGGGTACCGTCGCAAACCAC
>NW_009234526.1:573-981 GCF_000690835.1 Fulmarus glacialis | reverse complement strand
CTTGGCTGGCTACTGTGCCAACAAGGCTAATGGCCCTCTGCTCCCCCAGGACGCCTTCTATGAGTTCCGACTGGTGGCCTTTGCTGGCAGCTACATCAGCGATCCCAGCAATACGGTGAACGTCTCCACAGCAGGTAAGGCCTGCACTGCCACCCACTGCTCTCCCTACCCTGGGGACAGAAACCAGAGGTAGGATCTTGCCAAACAGAAACCCCTTTGTGCTGCTCCCACCCCCAAGTGTCCCTGCTGCTAGACCAGGGGACACAGTGCCCAGAGCAGGACCCCCAAAGCTAATGCTGTGGGAACACCCATCTCCACGTGTGGATCTCACAGACCAGGTAGCAGGAGAGCTCTGCGCAGGGCATCCCTGCTCCTGGTACCTAGGATGGCGGAGGGCATGGGTCTGCC
>NW_009234526.1:0-290 GCF_000690835.1 Fulmarus glacialis | reverse complement strand
CGTGCTGCCCGCATCCAGAAGCGAAGGCAAGGTAGGAGCCGGCTGACTGGGTGCAGGCGCCTGGATCCCGGGGCTCCCAGAGAGCTCGAAGCACCATGTGCACAGCGGCAGGACCCGGTGCCCAGGGAGGGGACAGGCCAGCCCAGGGCTGGGGGGCTCACCAGGAGCGGTAGTAGGGCTGAGTGGGTGCCGCCGTCTCCTCATCATCACTTTGAGTTGCTCGCCGTGTGATCCCCTTGTGTTCTCATGACCTTCCAGATCCACCACTCGTCTTCTCCCCCAGCAAGAAG
>NW_009234525.1:30254-54437 GCF_000690835.1 Fulmarus glacialis | reverse complement strand
GGTTGAATTTGTTTCTTAATTTTCAGGGCTACTGTTAAAAGTATATTAATATAATTTTATTTAGGCTTGTGTCTAGCTTTCAGTAATAGTTACCTGATTTATTTCAATGTAATTATTTAATCCTTGAATTCCCAGTAATTCCTGTAATAATCTGAGTTTATATTTAAATTTCTCTTTCTTTTTAGAAGTCAAATTTGATAGAATTGAATTTGGTTTTCCTGCAGAAGTTTTGCTTGCAGTTTACTCTGTCTCTCTTAAAAGTCAGGCATTTTATTCCTTTAGTTTCTGCATTTGAAAGCCAGAAATTCCAGTCCCTATGAAACTCTGGAGGCTTGTCCGCCACAGAGTCAGATGCATCAGTCTCAGCAGACGGGTGGGATGTAGGAGGTGGTGGCGAGCATTGCACGCGTGCTCGAGGGCAGCAATGGGTCTGCAGCCTTCCCTGCTATGCCTCTGAGACTGAAATCCGGTATCTGTAACACGTGGCTACGCCGGGAGACAAGTTATTAGAGAAGCGGTTTGCGGCAAGTGAGTGCCCTGAGCTGCTGCCATACCAGGTGCTCTTTGCAAAAAAGCAAGTACTTACACGTACATCCTTTGAATGTGGACATGTTTCACACTTAGCTGTTTAGAAACCCTTTCAAGACAAGGCACATCGAGAACCCTGTCTAATACTGTCTTGTCTCATCACATAAAACCCATACATTTCACAAAAGTGTTTTGCCATTGGATGTGACTGTTTGCTTTGCGGCAAGAAATGCAATTTCTGCAGCATAGGGTCTCTTCTGCGTGCGTGACTGTGTTGTGTTTGTAGGTGTATGTACTGTTCTCCCTCTTACCTCTAATAGAGTTACGTGCCTTTGAAGCACAAGAGGAGTTTTTTAATGAGACTTAATCTCATTATGTGCTTTTATCTGATCCTATCATTGCTTGTTGCCTACATCGTAGGAAAAGAAAAGCTCCCTGAAATCTTGTTCCAAAGTGTGGAATTGGTGTGAAATCTTTCTTTCCTTTTAACAGGAGGCTGGCAGGGAGGGAAGGGGGTGGTTCACAGATCAGAAGTACAGTCCACCAATAAAGTGTTTTAGACAATGTTTAGCTTTGGTTTGGGGTTTATTTGTTTGCTTTTCCCAAAGCTGCATGGTTAGAGAACTTTGGTGACTTCTCTCCTTCTCTTTGTTATAATTCTTGTTAATTATATTGCTAATTTCTGCACTGTAAATTAAAGCTCTGGTTCCTTTGAAGTTGTGACCCTCTTTTTGATTTATCCATACTGCTTGTTAAGCATCTAACTATAGTGGATTTTGTGTGTTACTATTTTCTGTAGTTGTGCTCAAGCCTACAGTGGAACAGACGTATTACCCAGCAAATGTCTGTGGCAACAGTGGGTTGTAATTGCTAATTAGGCAAACGTATAGTAATTTAGCAAGTGAAATATTTTAGCCATCCTTGATTTAATTATGTGCTGTATGGGTTTGAATAGCACATGAAGAACTAGAGAGGGAAAATGCATCGCAAATTGGTCAGGTTGCTTCATTAAACAGAGTTTGGATTTTCCTTAGGATACAGCTTTAATAAACCAGTTTAAGTAGACTGTTTCCTTCAGGAATTCAGGCATAAGTCACTGCCTGAAAAAACGTCATTAATTATTCACAGCAGGTCTCAGCCATTGCTGCACTTTGGTCCCTGCTTCACAGGGACCTTCCTATCCAAGTGTTTGTATTGCTAAAATTCCTGCAGTTTTTCTATAGGCAATGGAGCACTGCAGATTTGCTGAAATGATATATTATTATTTCTTCCTTACATGCATAATCTGTGAAATACTTAGAATCTGCTCAAGTAGTATTCTTTTCTTCCGAAATATATTCATGGTGTGGGGGGGGACGGGAGGAGGAAGGAGTGGAGCGAAGTGGCATGATCCATTTTCAATTTACCAACATTTTTAAATATAGTGGGCTGGATACTCCACTCCAGCAAGTGTCTTTGCTTGATACAACACGGTATGTAGTGATTGTGGAAGACAAGTGGAAATCCTCATGGAAAGCTCTTCCTTATTAGGGTCATTTCCATCTAACGTAGTGGTCTCTTCTACAGAATATCCCCTTCTTTCGCCCTCCTGGAATAGAAGAAATGAGGCAGAACATGTGGTGGAAGGGGAGGATATTGCTCCTCCACTGGTGCTGCTCTCCTTTTTGCTAAAAACCTTTCTGCTTCTGAGTCTGCTTCTTGCTGTGTTGGAGTACAGCTTGGGCAAAGGAGAACTGAGTGCGTTGTTACCTACGAGATACTTTAAAAGGGTTGAATGTTTTCTAGCCGTAAGGCGGCATGCAGAGATGATGGAGCTGCACTTGCCAACACAGTTGCATTAGGGCTTCTCACATCACAGTGATGTCCTCCTACTCTCTCGGCAGCGTAGTATTGCTACCTGGATCTAGTGTATAAAACAGATGACACTCTTATCTTTGTCACTTTGTGGGCAAGACGGAAGTCAAAGCAGAATTGAGACAGAGCCATGCGTCTTTCTCAGCACGATGCCCCACACTTCGGATGTCCTTCAGGGAGGTCCAAAGAGCTGGGTTATGCATGGAGTCTGAGCTCCAGGCAGGAAAAAGGGAATTGAGAACAGCTTTTTGATCTTAAGTTGCCATAAGGTAACAATACTTTGTGCTACTAGTTTTATGTTCCGTAAAATGTATGTCTTATAATAATTTGTTATAAATTATTTATTGCAGAAATCAGTTATTCCAGAGTTATATTCCCTTCCCCTTTCAGAGAGTATCCACCCTTCTCTGCCTGACCTTTCATCCTTATTCAGTGAGCCAGATCTGCGTCTTCTCTTTCACAGTGTTTTCAATCATACTTTTGTTTATGCTTCAACTTTCTGCAGTCTGTTTATTATTGCCTGACAGCATTTGTTTGTCTTCCTGGTAGGTCACAGGTAGATGGCTGGGGTTAGTTCAGTGCATATACTAGGCAGCTTTAGCGATACAACTTTAGGATTTTGAAAGGCGTTTCAGTACTCGGAGAATGGGAACTGAACTTTTTCAAATATCAATACACACATGTGAAATAAGCCACATTAAAATTCTGTTTAATGATTCATAATTGCCAGGGGGCTGTGATATTAATATGTAGTCAGTTATATATTGTTTAAATGTGTGCAAGTTGGTATAGGGGAAAAAAAAAAGCTAGGTGCCTAGTAACAAGGCTTCATCCAACCTGTTCTGGATAAATTCAGGTCATATTTATGTTAGATTGACTTCCAGAATGACGCCTCTTGGAGTGTTGCCAAAAGATAATCAATATATATAGTGTGATGAACAGACTATTTTTAAAATGTGCATGACCATTTTCCAGTTTTAGATTGGTCATGACAGGCAGATTATCAGCTCCCAGTGAACTCCTAAGCAAGCTAAATCATTCAGCACAATGATGGGGTCAAATTCCTATGGTCAGGGGCCTGGCAAAACACCAACGGCTTGCCCAGGACGTTTGATGGGAATAAGCAAGAAGTTCTCCACCCTCCCAGGCTCCTCGTAGGTACCTTCTTCCTTCCCGCTCCCCTCAGCTGTACTGTGACGGGTAGCACTGTGGAGTTTGGGCAGGATTTTGCCTCGGGACAGAAGACGAATATAAACACAGAAGACTAATAGTCAGTAGTTACATCAAATGTGAGTGGAATTTTCCAGCATTATTATTGCTTATTGTATGTATTGCCGAAACGACTAGCATCCCTGGCCAGGAGCCATGGTCCTCCACTCTGGCGCTCCACAGGGGACAGAAGATGACCCTGCCCAGGGATCTTGCCAGGCACATGCAAGACTGTGGAAAACAAGACAAGATAGACACAATGGCAGACACGGGGGAGTACGAGGAAACAATGAGATAAAACTGAGCAAACTAAAAAACAATGTGCTCAGCAGCCACTAACCTAATGATGGACAGTTTTGTTTTCCTTTCTTTTTTTTTCCATAAAGTAGGTGTTTGATATACCCCTTATTTTTCACTAGTGAAATGTTAATCCTGTCAGTAATTCACCTTCTATGTCAGTTCCTACTAAATGAATCTTGACACTTTTCCAAAACACAATGCACATGACATGAAAATTAGACCGGATGTGGGGAAAACTTGCATACTTGACCTTAAAAGAATGAATAAGAAGATGCAAACCTCAGTAAAAAAGGATATCTGGCATGTTTGGGTGGTTTTCTCAGGAAAGGGTAGATGGTCAAGAATAGGGAAACAAATGTTTTCATTTGCACCCTCTGCATCCTAACACTGTTCTCATCAGTGGCTTGCTTGAATATTGCTCGACATGTTAAGGTTGTGTGAGATGCTATTGAGGGCTGCCACAGATGCAGAAGAGCTTGACGACTGTTCCGCTTTGCAAGTGATGTTCTTTCAGTCTTGGCAACTTTTGAAAGTCACCCAGCGTTTATGACAGCATGTAAGGAATGACAGTAGTAAATATTAAGAACAAATTTTGGGGATATTTGAGGAATTTCCTTTGGGAAGGGTAGCTGCCTGCTATGGAATGTTTTATGCCAACATTTGGGGATGAAAAATGAGGCCAAGGATTGTAAATGGTTAAGAGGCATCATACAGGTCTAAAAAGCAGAGTTCCCTTCCTCTTAATTTTATCCGTGATGAAAATTACAGATTCAAAAGTTAACTTTTTTATTCTTATGCTATGAGGAATCTAATAGAACTTCTAATTTCTTTAATATATTTCTGGAATGTGCAGCAGAAATTTTCAGCAGTGAATTTCATTTCACGTTAGAAATGATAGTGACTCGTATGAATGATCCCCAAATATAACACTGTGCATTTTATATGTCATATATTCCATTTCAGAAATTTCAGTTGCAGTTAGAAATTCAATGTTCAATATATATTTGAGATTGGGTGTAATTTTAAATAAAAAGATACTTTACAAGATCTTAAGGGTAGTTGATATTGAACTAATAGATACCATTAGGAAAATCATACCCCTGGTTATAAAGTCTGAGGGAGCGATCCAAAAAAGATTATCGTCTTCTGAAAATGAGAAATAAAATTTGCTCGTAGCTTTCAGCTTCTAACACTGATGGGTACTCAATGTGTAGGTGTGATTAGCAGCGTAATAAAAGTCCATTTTCTCTGTAAGAGGAAAAAGAAAGTTACTTTGCCCTTGATGATAACGCTGCTAGACGTGAGTAACCTTTAGGGCTTTACTGAATTCATGAGTAATCATCTGAAGTAACTGCATAGAGCTTTTAAAACTCAGTAGAAGTTTTTTAATTAGCCTTTTTTTTTCTTTTGGTCTTAAATTCAATTCCCTATAGAGAAAGCTAATATGAAATTGGCATTTGTGTGTTATTTAAATGTTACTTTACTGAAAAGTTACCAAAATCTTTAATTCTTCTAGGAGTAAGGATGGATCAGTTTGCTAGTGATTGACTACAACAGATAAAACCAAAGTATTACAGCATTGTGAACTTTGTATAACTATACTTGTAGCAAAATGTAGAAAATTATATTCTTCAGATGTGTGTTATGCCTTGCTATCTGCTTGCGTATTATTTTCTGCACATTATAGTACTCATAGGAAAAATAAAAAGCTCAATTAATACTTCAGGAGCTGCATAGAAACCGGTGTTGTGCCAGATTCCTTCCTATAACAAATTTTCCTAACTTTTCCTTTTTCTTAGAGGGATCTGAACCACATGTTGACTGTGACTCGAGAGTTGAAGACTTCCACTGGGGAATGTACCATAGGTACACTTGGTGCTGGCATTGATATCAGTTTTGGAAGATGGAGTTTTTCCTGGGAAAGCCATTGTGGGTGCTTCTGAAAATGGCAGTATTCCCACAGCTCTGCTGATTGACAGCTTAATTATCTGGAACTGGAGTGATCCTGGGTTGAGGGAGAGGGGGAATGACAGCACTCTGGGAGTTGAAAGCTCTTCTTCATGGCAAACTGTAACAGGAGGGGAGGTTTTGTTGCTGATGTGGAAGGTGCTGTAGTTCCAAGGCAACAGCACCCGCAAAACTAGGCTGGACCACAAGCTCCCCAGCACAGACTGCTGTAAGAGTAATGGAGGCTGCACGTGGCCAGCTGACTTACTTGAAGGGGAAAATTAAACAAGAATAAGCAAAAAAAGATGGAAGAAGTACGTTTAGAAGTAATTTGGTTCAGTGGGTTTCAAGGGTTGGTGAATTCTGTGAATTACTTTTTGCATAAACCTTTTTTTCAAAGCATCTCCACATCTGTGAGCTTCTTTGGTACTTTCCTCCATGGCCGGAGGCCTGTAGCACACAACCCTCGGGGCAGTAAATGGCACGGTTACTAAGGCTGAGCAACTTCTACATTGCAAAGTCAACAGGATAACTGCAGTCACTGGATTTTGTAGTGAGCATAAGCAGCAGAACATCCGCTTGCCATCTCCTCCATCTTCAGGATTGTTTGGAAAACACTGGGTGTGTGAAACAAATGAATGTGTTCATCTTTGATTTCTGTAGTCCTTAGAGTCAGGGACAGTGCTGAGGAACCAGAAGTAGAAGGTGGTGGTGATCAGAGCCACAGAGATTTTAACCCCTGCAAAGAGTGCTACAATGGTCTGACTGAAAATGCATTGGAGTCATTGATTGACTTCAGCTGGCTTCAGTTCAGGCCTTAATTCCCCGACAGTGCTCGGCTTTTCTTGTCGTGGTGAGCCTATGCTGTAAGCTGGACCGTGGAGGACCTGCCTCTTGAGGCCTGGCTAGAGGGGACAGGGGGTGGTAAGTCCACGTGTGTCCCGGCACGGCCTGCACCTCCTGGGGCTCCTGCGGCTGAGGCAGCCCCTGCTCATCTCCCACCCATCCCAGTTCACCACGACAATGGCGAGGAGCTCAGGGGTTTTATCCAGCAGCACAAGCTTTGTCTGGTTCACGTTGCTGTCAAAATGCAAGTCCTGACTTTATTTTGGGCCTAATGCGAGGCATTGCGTAACCTTAATTTTATTCTTTTCGCAGTGTTCAGCCAGCGGCACCTCAGGCTGGGAAAGATGGTGTCCTCAGCTGCCTTTATACAGGGGTTTTATGGCACTGGTTTATATAAGCCATTTAATGCTTTTTTTCCTTATATTGTTGCCAGATGGCACCCCTTGTACCTATTTGCCCCTTACAGCTCACTTAGCTTTTCTTGATCGGTGCTCTGCCTCTCTGCTGTGCGAGCAGGGCTTGCCCCTGGCCAAGGGGGAGCCAACAGCTCAGAAAGGGACGTTCTGCTTCACCGGAGACGAGGGAGCAGAGCATCGTCCCGCCATCCCCGGCAGTCATGCCACAGCTCCACCTGGCTCGTTCAGCTGGGGACGAGGAGGATCCGAATCTGCTCCACACTCTCATGTTCAGTCCTGGGGAGAAAGGAGAGCACCTGTACTTTCTGCAATGGCTATCGACCCCGCATCAGTTCTGTGGGAAAACCCCTGTATACAAGTTTATGAGTGCAGCGAGTCTTGAAAGAAGTGTGTCACACTGTGGTCAATGTATTTCATTTATTTCAAATAGGCGCACTGGCATGTCCAGGCTGCTGTCACAAAATTTTCCAAGAACTTGAAATTTACTGAGGTCTTTAAGATTTCCCCTTTTAAAGTCCATGCAAGGTACCCATCTCCCTCACTGTAGGGCTTTTCTCAGCTGGTAGGTGGCTGCATACCGGGTTGCGCGGTGAACTCCCTCTTCCCCAGGACAAGCATTAGGTCACCAGCACGACCCAGATGACACTGTGAGACCTCAGGTGTCTCCAGCAGCGTGACCAGTCTGGTCTCTGGCAGGGCAAGTTGTTCGGCCCAGGCTTATTTTTCTAATTTGGGAATGAACTGGGCTGTCCTGTGCTGTTCCCCATGAGGAGGGAGGTGCTATGGAATGATGCCATTTGAGGTAGCAGGCCTGGAAGATTTTGTGCGTATGTGTGCGTGTGTGCCTTCCATCTCAGCCTTACCCACGTCTCCTCCTGTTACTCTGATATGTTTACTGCTACAATACCTAATTTAAATTACAGCTGCCTAGCCAACATGATTTTCCATGCAGACATTTTTTATTTAACTAGGGTTTTTTTTTTTAAAGTCACCAAGTCATAACATTTATAACAATTTTCAAAAGTTGCTTTAATTTTATACACAGTTCCCCAGATTTTTTGCTTGAAAACTATATTATGCTTTTTGTATATAATTTTTCAATTTTTTGTCTTGGGATACTCTTGAAAAGCAACGTCTTAATTTTTTTAAACGTACCTTCAAACTAAGGTGAAAATAGAATTTTAAAAAATGAGGTAAAATGAGTTTTTAGAGCATCGTTTGAAGATCTATTATAAAACCCCAGCTCAAAACATGTTCTCAAAACATGCTCGATTAAAAAAAAAAAAATCTATTTCTAGTTTTATATATATATCTAGTGAACTTTGTAAAAAAACCCTAGATAGTTAAATAAAATTTCCAACAGATTCTGAGTACAATATTCTTTCCACTAAGTAGATTCTTCAAATTAAAAACAAAACAAGATGAAGTCTATCAGAGGTTAAAAAGTGTTCTTACATTACAGTTGAGCTGAAGTTCTTCAAGAAAGCATGTCTTTATTTTAGCATTATCCAAGTAACTGGGATAACTGCATGCTTCTGGCTTTGATATTAAACACATGTATGCTATTGTACATGCAAGTAGTCCCAGAAGTTCATGAAGAGGTGGTTGCCAGTGAGAGCTGAAGCTTTACTGGCTAAATGTTTTTGGTTTTCTTTCCCTCGTGCTAAGTAGTCCCTTATTCTAGAATTGGTTAATCACTAGAAGCATGACACAATCTACATTTAGTGACGTTGCAAGCACCAATTTCACTGTTTATTTCCTGAAATACTGGAATTGACGTTTTTGGAAATAGAGAAACCTATTTCACTGAGGTTTCTACTTAGAAGATGAAAATACTCTTTCTATGCAAATACTGTCTACCTTTAGGACTACTGTAATTGATGGCTCTGCCTGTTGGATTTGTGGAGATGGCTATTTTCAGAATGTCTGCAGCTAATGACTATTCTCTGACTTGTTAGTCTCTTCTTTTCTAATTATCCAAGCAGATGTTGCTTAACCCACAAAATGGCTAGGACCAGTAAGACCTGAAAGACCAATAAAGCATGCAAGTCAGGGGAAAAGTTTTAATAAAAAGGTGGGGAAGGGACAGTCAGTTAGCAAGAGAGATGAAGGCACAATGAAAACAGTGAAGCTAAAAATAAATTTTGAAATTGTACTTTGCATGTGCAAAACTTTCTGGAATGGCAGACTTCGGTTTGGGGTGAGTACTGGTGCTAGTTTCTGAACACAGAAAGGATTGTCCACGTGAATGGTGGTCTGAAGCGTGCATGCTTCTCCATGCTTCTTCTGTGACCTGTGGAAATGATGAATTTCCAAAGGCTGGGTACCTGCAGCTCATCTTGCCTCTCCACATTTGGGACCTCTGAAAAAAGAGAATTTGGGGTTCCTCCAGAGAGATGCATTGGGCACACACTTGAATGGGCAGAAGTGGCACTGGAGAACAGGCAGTTGAATCCTGTAACTGTTCTAACGAGCTGCTGTTTGATCTTTTGAAAACCAGAATATCCTTTGAGTGCAGGGTAGGTAACCCCCTGCCAACACACATTTGGTGCTTATCCCACCTAGTGAGCATATGCTGAAGATCGATAAATCTAATGGGACTGACCTCTCATTGTGGCATTTCAAGGGAGGCTGTGCCAGCGAGGGCAGGGTCAAGGTTACGCCTGCCTCACATAGAGGAGCTTATGGAAACGTCCCAGGCAGCCCTGTGCAAGCTGATCCGAGCACTGCATTGCCAGCTCTGATGACATGAGTAATCGAGAGCTGCCTACCTAACATTTCCATACAGTTCTGTAAGCATTAGCATGCTCTAAACAGCACGGTGTTTTGAGATGGGCCATTTCATTTCCATTAAACTAAAACCAGCTTGTAGTGCACTTCGTACTTTTGAACCTGAAGTAAAACATTAATACCTGCTGTTACAAACTCTGGAGTTTTAGAAATACAAATTGTACAGACCATTAAATTAAAACTTAGCAATTACATCAGCATTGTCTTGTGATAGGGCTGGGGAATCTAGAAATTTGGGCTTTGTTCCTGGTCCTGTCAAATTTACTGTGTGACCATAGGCAAGCAGCTTAATCTCACAGTGCCTGAGGTTAATACTTACCCAACTTGCAGGGTTTTCTGAGACTAGATTAATGTTTCTGTTGTTACTTTGATATCCTGCAATGGATGATGTTCACAGTGCATATGCTGTTGATAATAACAATACAGATAAATGAAATGTAGGTTACTCTTTTTTATTTGTTATAGATGAAAACATGCAGAAGTTACAGCCTGTGTGTTTTAACATTTTGAAGAACGCTGCGTAGTATTTGATAGAAATAGTAACAGATAATCAAGCAAGTAAATGTATGTAACAAATTTTTTGCTTGCTTTTAGACATGTGATTAATCCTACGTTTTTGATGACCCAGATTAGGTCAGCATTGCAGTCACTTTAGCAATGCAGGAATACAGAAACTCTCCAATGGAAAATTATAGTAATGGATTCCCCGAGGAAAGAAACGTACAAAGCAGCCCTTTCTATGGCAGTCAAAATGAAACCATCAATTTTTCATTGCTTTATAGATGCAGCTACAAATTGCAAAACTCATCTTCTTTCAGAGTAAGTGGTTTTGGGGCCTTTGGCATTAGTGGTCAGTGGAGTAAATCCTGTATTTGGATTGTTGAAATATTTTTCAATGGCAGCGGAAACTCTGAAGAGAATTTAATTTCCCCCTCACAGAGAGGGAAAGCAAAAATGAAGGGACAATGCAGTACTAATGCAATGTTGGGCTGTTCCTCAGGCAGTTACCTTATGCGTTTATAAGCAAAGGTTGTGTATTCACCTTCTGTAGTCAAGTAGCTTGGCAAATCATTTTAACCGGATTACTAAAGGTTCTGAGTCTTTGGTAAACCAGGTGGACCATGCAGCTTCTCATTTGGCTTTCAGTTGAGTTAGTTTTGAATTACTGGATTTGATAAAACTTTATATTATAGAAAGATTTTTGTAGAGACTGCAATGTCTGCTGGCATTCTGTGCAAGGAGCTTTCAAATCTGGATGAAAACCTAGATTTTCATAGCCATTTTCTATATATATGGGGTTTTCTTTTGTTTAATTGATCATGTGTTCAGACCTATTAGGTCTATAGACCTGAATCACTTTAGGAAAAGTTTCTTTAAACACCTAGGCCGCTTCCAGGGATTATTTTCAATCCTGTTTGTTTATGGTTGCTCTTTGTGTAGCATTATATTCTGGAACTGAGCTCTGTCACACTGAGGAGTGCTAAAATATAAATGGGTGCGATGCTGGAGCTCTTCTGGCTGGGATGGTGTATCAGGAGCACTGGGAATTCCCCCCTCCAGATGTTCACATCAGGAGTACATGGTCCAGGTGCCACTTTCTGAATACAAAACGAGTTGGTGGCATTTATCTTTTTCAAAGACTTGCATTCTGAAGGGAGATAAGCTGGTGGAATTCTGGGTTTTCCTTCTACTCCCTTTTACCACAAGAGGTGAAATAATACAACATTATCTGGTTGTTGTCTAGACGGATGCAGCCAAGAAGCAAGTAAAATAAAGGCCTAATTCTTCAAACCTTTATGCCTTCATCAGTGTAGTGTAGTCACACCGTTGGAAATCCACAGTCAGGATCTAATAATTCATTCTTTTCTCAAATAACTTTTAAAAACCCAAGTGATGAATCTGCTCTTCATCCTTGACTTTCCTTCATGGAGTGATGCTATTTATGTATTTTGATCCTGATCTAAAGTCTGTAGAAAGTCCTTTGATGGTCTTTGAATTGAGCCAGTAATGTGTTAACAGGACGTTTCCATCTTCTTTTACCGCTTCAAACCTACCAAAAACAAATTTAGAAACTCTCCCTGTTTACAAAGGAGATGACAGTGCTAGTTGATTAAAAGGGGCATAATTTGTTGCCCCACTTATTTCATTTTGTTGATTAGCTGCAACAGACGGTGATGCCCAATTCACTTTTTAAATGAGTAAATTTGGCACATATGCATGACAGTTCCTCCTCTTCTTGTACCGTCATCAGCAGGCTCTAACTAACTGGCATTCTGCCACCATGGAAAGTGAGAGTTGTTTTCACTCAGTGTGCATCTTGTGTTCACCATCTGTATCCTCTGTTTTTAGGGCCTGATCCTGCAAAACTATTACAAGAGCAGTTTCTTCTCAAACATCTACTTACGTTGCTGATAATGGAGCTAAAAGAGTAAATCAGAATTATGCCTATTAATAAAGTGAGGGTTTTTTTAGATCTGGGCCCTATATTCATAAGGTGGATCCTGAATATCTGCTATAAATCTTGTAATAGCAACCATTTGTTAATAGTATTTATTGTATTTACAGCCATGTGCACACACTGTGAGCACTTGAAAAAAAAGAAGAGTGTAAGATCAGATAGGATAAAACAAAAGAGAGGCAGTTGAAGGGAGGTAGGATACAAGCTTGTGACATGTTAAGTGGCATCTGTTCTGGTGTTTCTTCCCTTGCCAGGGAAGGATTTTCCTAATATCTAACCTGAATCTTTCATGCTGTGATTAGGTTTGTTGCTCCATTATTTATCCATAATATAATTTAGGTTTGGTGTATGTCTCCAGTCTCGCATAATCAGCTAATTAGTGTAGGTAGACATTATAACAGGCTTGGTTTAGGGCTTTTGCAGTTTCCATGCACAGATTAGAAGGTGGGGAACGGCCCCAGTTTAGACCAGCACTGTTACTGGTTTTCCCCAAGTCTCGGAGTAGGCTGGGAGGTGGTTGCGAGACAAGTCTGAAAGCTCCCCTGGTACCTGCCTGCAGTGTTCATACGGGTTACAAACCTGTTTGTTGTCTTTGCTCAGGATTTTTGTGGCATTTATAATAGCCAAGGGATTACCCTGCAGTGTTGAACAGTTGTGCGGCTGTGGCGGGCTGGGAGATTATGTCAGCTTCGTTTAGTGTGACTCCTGACAACCCAAACCCTTCCGTCATCGCTTCGAGGCCGCGCTGCTGGAACGTGCCCCGTGCGTTTTGCCTTACGTCTCTCCCAGAGCTGACTGCAATTACAACACGTCCTGGCTCCTTTCATTAATGCCGCTTCTCCAGGGTGGTGTACATTATGTGAGCTGCAACCTCACTTGCCTGCAGCTCGTTTTCAAGTCGGGATTTAAGAGACTGGCTACAACTTCCTGAGCGCAGAGCAGCTGGAGACCTATTTGAGGTGATGCCTCTCTGGGGTCGGGGAGCTGCCGATGGGCCGAGGGGCGGCTGCTCCGCTCATCTCCCCGTCGTGCCCTTCGTGATGCTGGCGTGGCTCCTGGGGACATGCAGCTGCATCCCACCCTGGCTCTTGCCCAGCCCAGACCTGCTGCTCCTCTCGGCACTCTCCCAGACTCAGCTTATGACCCACGTTTTTGAGATGGGATGACTGGAAGAAAGGCAGGAGGTTTTCAGGTAGGGCAGGGAGGAACCTGGTTTGCTTCTTTGTTGGTGAAGAAAATACTGCAAGGAATTATGTGCCTTTCATTGGTGACTACTGAGGGAGAGGTGTTCAGTAGCTAACTTGGCTGATAGCACTGTTTAGTATGTGATGGACTCCTTACGTCTTTAGATGAAATTTTATAAAAAATAAAAAGAATTTGCGTCTGATTTTGCTCCAGATAAAACCCAGTATATACATGTATACATATAGCATATATTCTTTTCTTGTTAATAATCGGAAATCATGTTGTGCGTTTTCTATAATACTTAAAATGTTTGGTATACTTCGCCCTGGGTCGACTTGCAGCCTGTGTACAAAAGGCTGGCTCTATTTTCAGTACCCTTAACTGTGAGAAAAATGGCTTAGATTGCTCTTCTGCTTTCTGTAGTTCCAGGAATCTTAGTTATAAATGCACTTAATCAACCTTCAGTGTCCTTAAAACATACAGTTACAGCTTGTTGGCGTAAAAGTAGTTGCAGAAATGAGAAGCTGATGTGATTTTTTACTTCTCTTTACTCGTACCTCCAAATGAAGACTATTTACACAGCAGTGTTACCTAGCTTTACTTACTACTTCGTATAACTGGAAGTTTAGATACTGCAATTGTGCAGGGCTGCAATTCTTATGTTACTTTACTTTTCAGATGGATTCAGTAACACAGCTTAATGCAAACTCACTGATGACATCCATGTGTATCTTCACAAGCATAAGGAGTTTTATGAGGACTAAAGATTTTGATATTGCCCTGTACAAAAAGTTTCAATTATAAGATCTGGATAAAGTTCAAGGACAGCAGACGTCAATTTACTCAGCCTTTGTGGGTAAAGAAACATTTCGAACATTGAAAACCAATCACAAAAAACACAGTCCAAAAATAATGTTTTTGAGAAAACAGCATTTAACAAAGCAAACTGGAACTCTGCTTTGGTACAGCGGGACCCTGCTGTGTAGTCGGCAATGAAAAAGAACAGTTTTAAATGTAAATAACTTTAAGAATACAAACAATGCAAAATTTGTGGCAAATTCATAATCAGATTTTCACTGTGTTTTACATTAAAGATTTTTTTTCCTTACAGTATTGGCTTAAATTACAGAAACTTTACCTCTTATGGCTTCTTGGAAAAACTGTGGCATTGCTCATTGTTTATGACAGGGCAAATGGGGAAAACAAATGAGCATTGGACTTGTGTGTTTGATTAAACACTTCTTTGAAGTAAAACTTTTGTGTGGTTTCGGCTTTCCTCTTTGGCTTTCACTTGTCATCTTCTGATTGTATTGTCTAGTTTTCCTTTGTCATAAAATTAATTTTAGCTTCCTGTTGTTACTGATTGATTGAATTACTTCACTTACCATTCGGTTGTCTTTTTTAAACATTATTTATAAAACATTAATATAGTAACAAATGGTGCAGATATGGTTAGTTGGCTAGGGATATAAAATAAAGCTCAGTATAAAGGCTATAATCTACTGCAGACATAATTACCTATGATTCACTGAGGAGCACAATAAATGCCTTATCTATAAAGGAACAGGAGTAGCAGTTGCTTGGTGTCCTGTGTTCTGTACAGGATTACTGGGTTCAAGTGGGCTTCTGATTTTTTACATGGCAAAAAAAACCTCGGTGATTATACTGTTGCATCAGTTTCTTCTTCAGAATTTTGTCTCCCAGCTGCATTAAGGATTTCACTGGCATCGCAGGCTGGTGGAGCCAGCTGGTGATTTTGACTATCAGTGTGATAGCGTCCACCATACAGAGCATCAAAAAGCATTTTTCTTTTATTAGCTTGATATTAAAAAATTGGATTATGCATGTGTGAAGTGTGGCATTGTATTTTGCTGTTCATTTGTCTTTGTTCAAGTTACTAACCGAAGCTATATTTGAAATGAACGTTAGAAGTAGAATGGGAAGAACTCCTTTAGTCTATGCCCATTCAGTTTTCTCTGAATGGAAGGTTAGCCTTTTCCAGCAGTCCCAAACAGCTTTGTGGCTGGAACAATCTTGCACAGTTTACTCTACAGTAGCCTCTAACTCCTCCAGCTCGTTGGGGATACACTTATGGGAGAGGCCATGAAGTTGCACTATGCGCCTTTCTGTTGATGGCTTAAAGACAATAAAGATCTTTATCTGTGCTCTGGTCTTTTTGTAAGTGTAGTTCTGTAATCACTTACGAGCAAATCTGTCTGTTCGGTAGGACAGTGGATATGGGTTGGTCTTCTCTCTCCACCTTGTCCATTCACAGTGTGCAGCAAAGAGGACTGCAGAGTCCACTTATCCTTTGGGATTGGATTGCCTTAGTGGGCCAGAAGGAGACTGTCCCACATATCTGCTGAGGCTGGCAGGCCTGAACAGATTAGGGCTCTGGGTTTACTGCTTATAACACAGGACCATTGAGTTCCACAGTAAATCTCTGTGTGTCATGATTTCAGTCTGAAGATGTGCTGTATGTTGTCAGGAAAATGTGTATGAGTCTAGGCCAATCATAATTTTCAGTAAAGCCATTTCGATCACTTTTTATTTTTTAAAAAAACCTCTACCTGTTAAGATGCCATGTGGATTTGTTATAACAGTTTTCAGCCAGAACAGGAAAATGTTGAAATAGCCACAGGTCAATGAAAAATACCTGGCAGGAACTTGGTAATCTCAGTTTGACCTTCTGCATGTTTGCATATACATTAAAAAAACACTTGTAGAATGGAGGCTAGAGCAGTGAATTTGCTCTAAAACTGGTATCCTCAATACTTTAAAACCCTGGAGGCTTCTGCACAGAAATGGATTAAACAAAAAAAGCTCCTTTCCACTGCCTTCCTTCGTCATCATGTACCTTTGCTTTCAGTAGGGCTTTTGTGAATAAAGTGGCTGAAGATGAGAACAAAGAGCACTTGATGCAAACGTCCCTTTACATGGCTGTGACAGAGTAAAAAAGCTGCAGGGCAGCTGAAAGCCATGTCTCGCAGTCTGCAGGCACGTGGTGGTGAGCACTGCGATTGGGCTCGGTTTTGAGTTGTCTTGGCAGTCTTCTGACCGATGTCAGGGGATCTAATGGGCCAAATACTTGCAAGGATTGTGCTAAAGAGTAAAATGTATTTTGAATTAAGAGACTGAAGAAACTGGTGTTTTCTCGTATTTGTTGAAGCTTCCCCCCGTGTGAAAGTTTGGCATGATGTCTGACACGGCGTTGTGGTTTTGCTTCCAGTTTCATGTCCAAAAAGAGCCTTGATTTCTCTGATTCATGGTGGCAGGTCATGGCAGTAGCCAGGCAGTGTAAGAATGTCCCTGCAGAAGGATGTTGCAATAGTTGGTACAAGTATACATCAGGCCAGAAAGATGAAACGATGGGAGCATCTCATGTTGTCTGTTGGAGACTGTAGAAAATCCATAGTGAAAAAGGTGGGTTGATTAAAGGCTGACCTGGAAATATCCAGTATAATGCAGCGTACATCTTTTGAAAAGCACGTATGCTCCATCCGATGCTAAAGAGGTCATTGAGGGGCGTGGGAAGGGAGAATTAATCTGTATCTGAACTCATCAGCGTAGCCTTCCTTTACAGTCAGCAGAGAGAAAGGGGCACATTTACTAAGTCCTGTTTTAGAAGCCTGCTTTTGTCTGATACAAATCAAAGCCTAAAAGCACCCATTTCTCTGTCAGCTGTACAGAAGTTTAGACCGCTACGTCAGACAGAGACATATGTTTGGATGAATCCTACTCTGGAAATCCTTCCAGGTTTTGGTAGACTGTGGATCAGCTTTGGCTGAACTGTTGTTGATCCATTTCTGTATTTAAGCATATTCATTTTATGGCTCTTTTCCACACTTCCATATATAGTTGTTTTATAAATAATAATTAAAATTTTTAAAATTTGTCTGCTAGTATTTAGGAATTTGGCATTACAATGTTATATGCAAAGCTTTTGATTTTTGCAGCTGTGAAGCTGTAATGATAAGCTCATCAAGATCCCAATCAGCTGAGAACCATCAAACTTACCACACACATACACCTTTGTTATATAGAACCACATTATACGTTGTTGCAAAGCTCTGCAAAAGGGCAAGACTGGTGCAGCAGTTTGACCTCTTTGAAATGAGGGAGTCTTCCAAGCAGTGTTGCAGAGGTGTTTCTTTGCATCTAGATGGATTTTCTGTGTTTTGTTTATTCTCATTCCTAAAATACACATCTTTTCAGTGCGGTGTATGTACATAATATATGCTTCTGTTTAGTACTGCATAACATTGTAATTGTAAAAAATGTTTGCCTTCACAGAAAAGAGGATGTGTGATAACCAATTAGCAGCTCGCTCCTTGGAGATCCACCGTATGACTCTTTGAGGGACATGAACTAAACTAGAGGCTTCTTAGTAGTTCACAAAACCACAAAATGTAATGGGCCTTTTCCTGGGCCAGATTTCCAGTAGACTGCTGAAAATCTGTTTAGACGGGTACTTGTGCGTGATAACAGTCCTTAGGCACTGAAATACGTAGTTCTGTAAATAATGAACTGGGTCTTAGCCATGGACGTAATAAAAGTACACAGCTGAAGAGATAAATATGCAGTTCTAGTATCCCTTGTGAAATATTTGTCCACGGAACTGGAGCGCAGTATGAGATGAGGCATTGTCAGGTACTTTGTGTAACTTTTTTTTGTTTTATCTGTGTGCTTTTTGTATAAGTTAAAGAATTAAAGCTGGAGTCTATATAAATAAGCAGAGCCTGGATCCACAGCATTTGTTTGTGTTTTGGCAGCCCAGCTGAGTTACTGGGTAAGGCTGGACCCCCAGGGCCCTCAGCTAGCTGTGCAGCAAAGCCTGGTCATCATGCTCTCACCCTTTCTTTTGGGAGCAGTTCTGAGCATACCAGGGCTGCTTACCAGTTTCCCCAGATAAGCAGCCTGGGGGAAGGCCCTCCGTACATAATCGTATGCACGGATCGCTCCAGTACATACACGCGTGCCTGCACTCTCTCTCCTCAGCCCAGGTAGGTGGCTAGGTATTTAAATAGGATGAAGCTGCTGCATAAAAGGAACAAAAGTTGCATTTCAAGTTGTTTAATATTATAGTTGTGACAGTTTGCAAAGTCAAAACAATTTTCTCACAGTCTTTTCTCAGTTTACTTCTCTGGTGGTATAGGCAGAAACCACAGTTGCCCTTGTTCTGTAAGTCTGGTGTCCTTATTGATACCCCCTTTTCTCTCTGCCTTCCACGTCTTATTCCTCTGTCCGTGCTGTTGCTAAATCTTGCCGTATTTTCTCTGTAGAATTTTCCTTTTGCCACCTTCTCTCTGCCTGACTCAGCTCCATTACCCTCTCTCCTTCAGTGCCTTCACTGACGCTCCAAGCTGTGAACAGTACCATTAAAACTAATTTGTATTTGCCTTGATTCCACAATGACCTCACATTAGTCCATTTCCCTATTAATACTCTGCCTGTAAAATGCCACTGAGATAACGAACCTCATTACAACACTTTCTTTCCTAACATAATAGCAACAGTATTCCAGTTTGTGAAGTACAAGCTGGTTGAGCCCTCAGCTGATGCTTAATTTAATTAATAGGAGGATGCAAAATGTGCTAGCAGGGTCGTATTCCTCTCATAGAGAAAATGATAATTACCAAACCCTACAGTGATTTGTAAACAACAGACTGGTATTTTTCCTCAACTGACTAATCCAACGCTTCGGTAATGTGATTATCTCTTATTACAGCCTTTTGTCCACTCTGCCTCACATTTCGAGATGAAACCTGATATTTGTCCTTTACTATGCATATTAAAGATGATTCAGTTCTTTAAAATCGCCATGCAAATGCACCAGGGCTTTGTTACAGTATTTTCTACTTACTGTGCTGTGGTGCTATTTACACTGCTATGGTGAGCAGTGTTTTATTTGGATCACTCGAGAAACGGTGAGGAAATGGTTGCAAATATGTTTTGCTTAAGCAGTTTATCTTCCTAGTGCAGCTGGAGTTTTTATTTCACACTCAACTATGCTAGTAAAACATCAGGCACTTTTTTTTCTAGTCTGTGAAGCACCTGAATACAGCAATAAGGGAACTGGAGCCCTTTAGTAAGTATTTATATTTCTTGAATAGCATCCTGAACAGAGAGACCTTTTTGTTTGCCTTCCTTCTTATCTGAGCCTAATATCATAGTAACTGAGTATTTCATAGGCTTTCCAGGGCCCTTATAGCCCAGTAGCCCCATGAAAAAGGAAGACGGTCTCACTTGCATTTTACAGATGGAAAGCTGGGACACAGAGGCTTATGGGGGCTATCTGTACCCTGTAGCAGAAGTGCATGAACGATGGGTTGCCATCACATTAGGACTGTCATTAGGGCTTCCCCGTGAGGGCTGGCGCACTGCAGCAGCTGCCAGGCAGCTCTGGTGAGCGGGCTGCAGTGGTGGGAGGTGGTGGCACCCCTGGCAGGGTCTCCGGCGGAAGCCACCCAAGCCCCTCACAGATTCAGACCAGAGCGCACAGGGCATGTTACTGACCTGGGAGCAGGACTTGAGCTGTAGTGGAGGATAAAAAATGAAAGCCGCCTCTATAAAATGAATTTTTTTTTTTTTTTATGCGGTGATGTACACTGTCCCCTACTATTGTACGCAGTCTTCATAACCCTGTTTAGTGGTGACATAGCATCATCCTAAGGAAACAAGAATACTTCCCGTTCTAGGAGTAACAACAATTTCTTCTAGGCACTGGATCCAGACTTACTTGCAGTTAGTTCCTTGGTGAATGAGCAGCCAGTGTTCTTCTTTTGCCTGTTCAGCAGCGGAAACAATCGGTAGTGGACCTTACAACTCTTCTGAGACGTAAAGGCCAAAGGCTCACCTGTAAACCATGCCAAGTAGGATGTTGATGAAAGTGTTCCTGCTCTTATTGTAGCTTAGAGCAATATAGCAGAGTTCTTTGTCCTTTAATGGTGTGACTCATTTTGAGGCTGTTTCTGTTAAAGTTCACAAATGTATTTCAGTATTTGTAGAATGCTGCTGTATGAGTAAGGCTGGCCAACTGTTTGTATTTTTTTTGTGACCAGATGGTTCTGCTTTTGTTCTGCTTTTTTTAACCCCTTGCTTCAATAAGGTTTTTTACGAGCTCTTTCTACTCGCCAGTCCACATAAACCTTTGCAGTTTGCACCAGAATTATCGCAAAAATTAGTTACCCTGGCTAATGATTTGAGTCCAGAGCTGGAAGTTAGATTAAGAATTGGCGTCTCCCTCTACTTCATGTATATCTGCACTTTGAATAGGGAGATGGTTCTCCTCATGCATCTTCACAGTCATTGTGTTGTATATATTTGTCCTAGTCAGGAACTGATGCTATAGTCATCAGATAAAAAGCACCAACCTTCAAGACCAAGATGTCTCAATCTGGACTAAAGGAGAATCCAGCTGTAGGCCACATGAAGTATGTATTACTGGGTACGTTTCAGATGGTTTGTCTATCCATTACCACAGTACGAGATAATTTCACTTTTTTTTGTGTGTAAATTCTCACAGTGCTCCCATAAGATAATAAAAAGCAACTATCCCTATTTTTCAGGTTGGGAGGAAGTAGAAATAATGCCTAATTTACCAGAGCTACAAAATCCTGATTTTGGATTACTCCCAACACCTTAGAGTATTTTTTAAATGTGTGGATGTTTCAAGTATCTAAGTTCTTTCGAAAAATATTTAATTTCAATAGAAATTTCTGTTAAAATTTCCCGGACATGTATCTGCAAACGTCTCTCTTGTAATGTCATTAAAAATCTGGCCACCATACTACTCTATTTAAGTGTTTTTCAAAATTTTACAGTAAACATGAATTCACCTCGTGCAACTGCAGAAGCCCCCATCCCAGCAAGTTATCTTAGGCTTTCTTCATAGTCAGCAGAGAGAAACGTTCGCTTTGAGGATGTGACTTCATCTGATCTCTTTTAATCTTGAAGTGCCTGCTTCTCTCTATTGACTGCAAAGTAAGGCTAGACAATTAGTTCAAAACATTGTCTCCTGTACTATAAATTTATTTAGCTGAGTCCAATCCTAAGTGATTCATCAAAGATACACAGAAGATCTGGTAGCACAAAAGATTGAACCCAATCTCCCAAATACTCAAACCTCCAACTCGCAGACTTCACCAATTTATCCAGTAGATTGTATCCGCTGCTTTTGCTCTCTGTGATTCCTCTCTTCACGTTTAGTTTGTTTGATTTCAGCTGAACCTCAATTGTAGAGACATATATTAGGGAGAAGAAAGAAAAAAATGCAGGATAAAAAGTTAGAACTGGAGAGGGGTGCTAAAGAGAGTGTAATAGGTTTTCTCTTTGGAAAAAGATCTGCTGGATTTAACAGGGACTGACAGTGTTGCACTCCACAGAAATTGCTCTGAAGGTTTTTTTTCCCACCAGGTTTTGACCTGCTTGGTGGAATTCCGTATGCAAGATAACACTTTCTATTTACATTTGTGAAAGGTCTGGGAAAGAAATTCTAACCTCTCTAAAAATTATTGTGTATTATTTAACTCTATATGACCTTTTGAGAAGGTAGGTGACTTTATGCTTGAAGGCCAAATACAGACCTGGCACAACATCCAGTGAATTCACTGTGAGTTCCAGTACTTCTCTAAGGACTCAGTAACTCCAATCCATTGTTGCTAAAGCAAATGTTAATTTGACAGTAGAGGACAAAACAACCAGACCCATTTTTTTTTACGGTATTATTGCTCAGTTTGCATCTATCCAGACCACAACAGAAGCCAGAACTTGGATTACAAACCATTTAAAATGGAAGATTTCTTTTTCAAATTTTACTCCAGCTGCTGGAGACTGGCTTGGGAAGAGACTAATGAAAAAGCTCCTATACATTTTTTTTTTTTTTTTAAATGTGGATACTTGTCCTCACAGAACTGAACACAGGCCAGCAATTCATTTCCTGCACTAGGCAGATTTGAATAGCCTATTATGTCTTGACAAAAATTACTCTCCTATGGGTTGAACCAGACTAGAACCTGTGAAACAGAGGTGGAAACCTGGCCTCATCTCTAACAGACATATTCTGTCCTAACTATTCCCATATCAGAGTTTTAAACATGTTTTCTTAATGAACTGTATTATTTTGGAATGTTGTGTTGCCTGTGACACTTGAAACTTAAATAGTTGTGATTTGGGTTTATATTAGGTGGTAACCTGCCAAATGGCAAGACTTATTATTTTGGAATGTTGTGTTGCCTGTGACACTTGAAACTTAAATAGTTGTGATTTGGGTTTATATTTGGGGTTATATTTGGGTTTTATTTGGGCAAGACTGGTAACAAAATAATGTCTGTATCTTGAGCATATGCTATAAATGAATAACAAGTCTCTCAAACAACAATAAATTCTCTTTAGAGTTGGAATTATTTCTTATTTCCTCTTGCCACATTTTCATTTATTTCTTCATTGGCCTCAATCCCTAAAGCATGAAAGCCCAACATATCTGAAGACTGGAGAACTTGCACATCAAAACTGCATATATTTTTATTGGAAAGTGAAGCTTACCCTTCCTTACGGCCATACCCTTATGGCAGTCTTAATCCTGTGCTAGTGGGGAGATGGCCAGGCAAGTAATAAAAATAAGAATCCTGTCCTACTGGTTTTGCAAAACAATAATCATCTTACATTAGCATAATAACTTTTTCCCATGTGATATGGTTGCATAAAATTGTCCATTGCTAAAAGTAGCTGATTCTGGAATGATCCCTCTCCAGATGTTTCAGACTGTTTCAGGAAGTCTTGGTGAGGAAAGGTTTTGCATGTGATTGAAATATATTGGGCATAGTTAAGGTGGTCTCTGGATTTGAGGATGACCTTAGCTCAGCTTCTTCAGAAACCTGTTGGGGAGGAGCCAGGCAAGGCTCCAAAAGGGGTTAAACCTCTCAGTTTTCTAGGAAATAGTCTTTCCATAATGTTTGCTGAGAGGCTGTGGAGCAGTCAAGACAAGAGGCTGTACAGCTGAAGAGAAAAGAGCTACTCTCCAGGAAGGCCTGCCCGTTTGCATGACTTCTTGTACCCTATTCCTAGGTCTATACCCCTACGCTTCCCAATCCTACTCAGACATGTGACAGTGAGTCAGGAAGTATTGTTGCAGTTGGAAGAGTTTTCTGTGGTTGCTCTCCGGCAGCCACCGAACATTAGTGCATCTCTTTCTCCAAGAGCTGCACGAGGAAATCTTGGAAGTGAGCTGAGATCAGTGCTACAGGGAGCAGCTGCTGCCGGGAAGCACCAAAACAGATGTGTCTGTGCCATCCACAGTCACAGGGCAAGAACAGAGGCTCTGTTCTCCAAAGGAAAGGAGATCAGAATGGACTTTCCATTCAAATACTGGGTTACTTGTGTGTCCAAAACTTCTGCCAACCTGTGGGGCTTGGGGGAAAGCCTTTAATTGAATAATGCAATATAGAACCAGGCCCTGAATAGGTCTTTCTTGTATTAGCACAACGAAGCACTCCCCATTCCTCTTTCATCATGTATTCCAGTTCGTTGCCCTCCCTCCCCTAGTCTGTGCTGCTCAACTATGTGCTTTCTTCAAGCCGCCAAGACCATCCATCTCACTTTTGTCACAGGATGATGCTTTTTGTGCAAACATAAATATTTAGAAAGTTTACA
>NW_009234525.1:0-30231 GCF_000690835.1 Fulmarus glacialis | reverse complement strand
CCTGCTAATGCAGTGTCGGGACAAGTCAGCAGGGAGCAAGAGCCTGGGCTGCTGTGCACAGCTGTTGCAAGACCAAACTGTGGAACATTCATTTTTGACTCCACCAACTTCACTGATCAAAACCATTTTGGAAGTTGGCTCATGGTTTTTTCCAGAGTGAAATCCTGTCCATCAAAACAGCTTCTTCAGCGTGCAGGCTTCATCTCTGTTGTGAACCTCTTGCCTCAGTTTTATTGTTGTTATGCAAATTCCTAATGCAGATATGCTGCACTTGCTGGACCAGTGAAAAAAAATCCATGTTAGAGAAGTCCCTAAGATGCAACTCAGAGCAAAAATAGTTGGGATATCTGCCCACAATGCTTGTGCTCTGATAGTTTGGGTTTCGCTCTCATAGTTTGGGTTTCACTCTGATCATCAGTACCTGAGAAAAATTATGTCACGTTCCATATGAGTTTAATACAGGGAGACTTCAAAAGACATAAATGATAGCGGAAAATCCCAAGTAAGTAACAATATTAAAAGGGAACTGTGAAACTGTTGGGTTGGTTTTGGGTTTTTTTTCCTATTAAGGTAAAGCAAACAAAATCCAGAATTCACGCAGCAAAATAAGTAATAAAAATACAGAAATATGTGCAAGGGAAATGTATGCATGTGTGCAAACACATCAGCATACATTTCCTTTAAGGGGCTGTGTCCATCTTCAGTCTCAAGTACTGACAGTTTGCCTTTTTGCTCCAGTGGGAAGTGGATTTGTCATACCAGCTAAAATACTATCCACCTCTTGGACAGCTCACAAGTAGCGCCACTGTAGTGAGGATTGGTGAAAAAAGAGCTGTGTGGCATGCTTTTCTTCAGTGCTGCTTTGCTGCCCCTTTCTAGTGAGGAGACCACAGGAAATCCGCAGGAAATCCTACCTTCCTAGAAAAATACCCTGCTTCCTCCTAAGGACCCGTGGAGCAGGCAGCTCGACCTGACTGTGGGCATTTCTCAGCTAGGCAAATCAGAAGGGAATGATCTTTCATAAGAAGTGGCTCAAGCCTCATTGTTTGAGACACTGAGAACCACAGTGGACAAAAACTAGCCGGCCTGATCAAGTGTCGATGACATTTTGGGCAGGAGTGTTGGACTAGATGACCCCCAGAAGCCCCTTCTAACCAACATTTTTATAGTTCTGTGAAGTCACATAATCTAACAGGTTTTTTCCATCTTTAAAATCTGTGCTTCTCTGATAAACACTGCTAGGCCTTGTATTTGGTCCCATTCTTTTAAAATAATCTTTTCCTGAGATTTTAATTAAAGATGCATGTAATTAAAGTGTTGTTTTTATTGCAAGTTACAAATTAATTATGCTATTCTCTGGGAAAACTAGAATTTTTTAAGCCTTCTTCCGGCAAGCTGAATTCTCATGACTTTAATACTTCTAATATATTCCTGTAACAGAACACATTTCGTGAACCTAGAGAGGTTATATTAAATTTAATAATACAATGAGAAATATGCTTGAGGTTGTAGGCCTGTGACTTTGATGACTGATATGAAGAGATAAATTGAAACTCACTCATCATTTAAACTTGCACATGTAGCTGAAATGACTCCATGGTTCAGGCTGAAATACAACCTAACTGAATTAAAAAGGGTTTTGCTGTTCCCTTAAGGTGGTAGATCTCATCCACAGTTTTTGAGATCTAGGTGCAGCTCAAAGAAGTAAATCTGAGGAAGATATCTGCTGTACATAACATTGGGGTTAGTTTCTTTTTTGCAGAGCTTTGTCTCCCGAATGTATTGCAAAATTTGGATCCACCTCCTGCTTCACCTGGTTCCAATGGATGGTCCTTGCTGTGCTGTGCTTCTGTGCAAAACAGAGATGGGCAAAATCGTGAAATGGTGCTGGGTGCCCTCAAGCTACACTGATTTGAGAAAACGTCACGCAGTTTTTTCATCATATGATAGTTGTTAGGGGGGTATCCACACACAGAGACTGGCTTGCAGAAGCTGATCCTCCCAAACTCTGCCTGTGCTCAATGGAGAGCAAACTGCCAAGCGTACAAGATCTGGTGTAGAGAGTAAGGGGTGATTCAGGGCAGGAGCCTGACTCCACGGGGAGTCATTTTTAGCCTTAGTGAGTAACTGCTGAACAAGATGGGTGGTTAGCCCTGCAATCCAGATACTTCACCCAAGCTGTAGTGTGGCAGGGCGGGCTAAGCTCTAAATAATGTTCTTACTAGTGTGCAAGTCTCTCAGCTGCAAGCAGTTTACATAAAGATGCATGTCCCTCAGTATGAAAGCTCATTGCTTCAGAACTTGGTGGAGCCTTTGATAACAGCATGTAGTATATTCCTGGTTTCCTTAGGAAACAGCTAATGCAGCGTACTGAATTTTTATCAGCTTACTATTGTTTCAGTCGCTAGAAAAAATTGAAACAACGAATGTTTTTAATATCAGAAAGATACTCTGACTCCCACAGCAATTGCAGCCAGAAAAACGAGAGGAGAGATCCTGGCAGTTATGTACTTAGAAAACCCTTAAATCTCTCTGTGAAAACTGGTCATTGGTTTCAAGCGTTTCCTTTCAGGCAAACCTTCAACCAGAGGAATTAGGATCAGAAAAACAAGTTGCTGTCAGATGATTATTATTTTCCATGATTCTGGTAGCGTGCACAAAGTAGAGGAAGCTTTCCAAGCCAAGAAAAGGATATAGTCCCTGTTCCAAAGCACGTGAGTGTAAAGAGACAGGGTAGGGAAGAGGAGGGATGGAGCTACAGTATAGAGAGCAATCTGGGTAATGCTAGCCATGCATCAGATGAATTACAGCTGGTGGAAAGTGATAGCAATTTTTCTGGAGGAGAAGGGAATCAAATTTATTCTTGTTCAGTAAACGAATGTGGTTTGGCCAAATGTTTCTGTGAGTGCATTTTCATTTTAGGACGTTATTTCTATTTTCCTCACATTAATTTTTAAGAATGGGAAACAAATATTATACTTCCAGGTTTTATCAAGATTTTTTTGGGGGGAAAAAGGATATTTGCAGCAAAATTCCATTTAAAAATAATGTTTATGAGATTCCAATTACTTCTGTTGCGTGCAAAAATATTCAAACCTATTCTGAAGTAAGCAATTCCCGTAGTCCTGAGAGATGAAACAAAAAGGTTTTGTACTCAAAAACTACTTTTTATTGGTAGAGAAGTTAGAACAAGTAGTTTGAATAGAACAAAAGCTCAAATTTAGGTGTACAAAACACTACAGAAATAAAAACTCATGTAAATATTATCTTCCCTCACCACTATGTCCTTGAAGAGCAGGTCCTTTCTTCCAGGTTTCTTTTCAGCCCAATGACTTTCTGGGTTGCTGCAAACTCTATGTAGTCCCACTGGGTCTCACATGAGTCAATCGCTCTCTTTTTAGAGGAACATGCCCTAATAACATAAAACAAACAACTAAACCAAATGCCATATGTCACAGCTTGCGAGATAAAAGTCCTAGTTCAGCTGGGGTCTTTGAAGAATGTGCAATGGAAATATTTTAACAAAAGAACCTGGAAAATCCGAAGTGTTTAAAGCTAATTCCCGCAAGCAAAGAAGTGTGTGTCATTCTTTCTTCCACCACCACCCCATTTTCACATGTAAATCATTAATTTGTTTTCTATTTAGAAGGTTACCGGTAGTAACTTTCCATTCTTTGAGGTAAATAGGGAGAGCCACTTTTAGCAATGCCTTTTTTTTATTGCCTACTCATAAGAAGAATTGATGCTTAAGGCTAAGGGAGCTTTTTAAGATGGATTTAAATGATGCTTTGAGGAAGAATGAGAAAGTACGCGGAGGGAAATGTGCTGGAGCCTTTATAGTACAGATTTGAGTACATGCCACTCGCTAGCAAAGTTTGTGATGGGCACACCAAGCTCTGGAGTGTATTTCTGTTTTTCAGCTTGCATATTTTATCTTTACCTAGTCATATCTTGAGGCTCAATAGGCTCAATAAACAGAAGCAGCAGGCCTGGATGTCCTGACATTACCCTCCCCAGCCAGTTAACAGGCACGTGGAATATTTGGACAAGCATTTGTTTCTATTTTCAAAATTTCATACATAATTGTAGCATCACAGAAGATGAGATTTTAATAAACAATATGTTTCCTTAGGATAACAGGGGATTTTGTTTTCTCTTGTTTCCTTTTTGCAGGAAGAAGGTATCGTGAAGGAAATAGACATCAGTCATCATGTGAAGGAAGGTTTTGAAAAAGCAGATCCTTCTCAGTTTGAGCTGCTGAAAGTATTAGGACAAGGTTCATATGGAAAGGTAATTTTTAATGCCATCTAATCGCCTAAAGCAACATTGAAAATGTCATGTCCTTTCTCTGAGTTCACTTACATCGGTAACATTGTCCCTATATAAATTATATTGTAAAGGCAGATAAGCAAGCCCAAACCCCTTCTATCTTTATTTTAGTAACACTTCTGTCTTTTAGCTGAATTCCTATATATAAAACAATTTAGGAAACAGTGCATATGGCTCTGGACCTGGACTAATGAGCAGAAGTGAGCGTTAGTAAGCATCACTGTTTATAAAATTAGAACACCCCCCCACACCCCCTCTTTCTAACCTACCCACCAGGGACGTGAGTGTGCCACTGCTGCTTAGTCAGAGGATGTAAATGGGAACATTCAAAGGCTTAAAGAAGTTAGCTGCCCAATTCCCACTGAGGGCAAATAGGATCTCAGGCAGATTTCAGAGACCCAGACTCCTCTTTAGCTCACACTCAGAGGCCCGACCGCTTTGATGAGACGATCTTGGAGTCAAACCCCAGTGCTGAAGAGAGCAATCGTTGTGGTGAGAGCGTGTGTGGGGGGGAAATCTACCTGTATTACCGCAAGCTAATTTGTGGAGAAATAACGTTTTTATCTTAAGTCTAAAGCTTTTCTTAATCCCAAAGACAATTCTTCTTCAGTAGGATGTGTCAGCTGGAAATGAGAATAGGAAGGAAAGATGGAGAGGAAAGAGGGAGGAGTCAATTCAGTCTTAAACTCTTTCTATGGTTTAAATA
The DNA here is from genome assembly GCF_000690835.1 of Fulmarus glacialis. Classification (NCBI taxonomy): domain Eukaryota; kingdom Metazoa; phylum Chordata; class Aves; order Procellariiformes; family Procellariidae; genus Fulmarus; species Fulmarus glacialis. Next base: position 25,196 of record NW_009234525.1, on the reverse strand, counting down.
AATAAGACTTGGAAACCTGTGAAACAGTAAGCCTTATTTTATCCCAGCATGGAAGTCCTTGTTATTTTAAGTATGTTATTTTGTGGACTTTTAAAAAAATATTTCCCATCCTTCAATTCAATGATGGATCATTCTGGCTAACTTGAAGAACTGACTTATACATAAAAGTTGCTGAGATACCCAGCACAAAGGTGAGCACCTGGCAATGAATCAGGGCCTTTAGTTTTACTCCTGAAAGAAACTATATTGAGAGTATTTGTTCAACTTCCTGACTATTCCAGAATTATATTGATATGCAAGTCTGTTAGAAGTTCCCTGAGATGAGAAATATCAGGAAACTTAGTGTTCACTACGAGGTTTTGATCTAGAGAATTTCTTGAGGGCACAGTAATGATATCTGAGTTTTAAATATTAAAGAAACGTGAAAAGTCAAACAACTCAAAATTAGGTTTACTGTATAACTCGATACAAGAAGGAGAAGAACAAGAGAAGAAAATCTCTTTTGCAAAAGTAACGGAGGCAGAATGGCCAGTTTTCAGATTCAGGCAGTAAAGAGTTTAGAAATGGTTCACTGGCTATCTTAGATTGTACTGATGTATTTCATTATTAACTGTCCGAGTTGGCCTTCTAGCTTTAGGCATTTTGTAAGCAAAATGCCTGGTCTCTGCCACCACTTCCCAAAAGGACATCTGATTTCTGGGACATGCTCCACCCAAATCACTGGGGGATCAGCGTGTGAGTGTGGACATCGTACCTGTTTGGAGCTGTGTGTGATTAAAATCACTCTCTGTATCTTATGTGAAACAGCTCAGTAAACTCACCAGAGCAGCAAAGATGCAGGGGAGGGAAGTCTGCTCTGTGTTTCTTATGCAGTTCCCAACCACCTAAATTTTCATCACTTTGGTGTTTGACCTAATGGTTCAAATCCATAAGTCTCTGGGGATACAAACTGGTTTGTTTTCAAGTTACCTGAGGCCTAAATAATTTCTTGCAGGATTAGAGAAGATGCCTTTGGTGTCAGAGGGAGTGCTCTCAACACCCTTGAATGTCACAGCACTTGCTTAGCTTTCTAGGTTGGGATTTGGGTGATATACCCATTGCTCCAGCTAAGGCAGTTTTGCTAGTTCAGGTATCAATAACCTGAGGTGTTTGTATGCATATCAAACTAGAAAATTGAAAGTCATGTTCAGCCACATGTCTGTGCTATTCTGGCAAACTAGTATAGTATAGCTAATATAACCGGTCAAGTAAGCACTCCAGGACCACTTGGTCGTTTCAAGAACAATGTGACTTTACCTTTAACAATAATCAGAAGGACGACATCATTTTGCAATACAATGCATTTTCATTTGTTTGTTTCCTTTTTGGTTTGATGATTATTTTGATGTCCTCTGAAACACCACACAGTGTTCTTGACTCATCTGTTTTGGAGGGAATGCAGACAAGTGCCCTATCCCATGCTATAGGGAACAGCTGTCTAGTGACTAGTAACGTAAATTGATAATTTTGCTTATTACAGCAATATGGGTATTACAAGCTTTGCAAGATTATATGGCAGATAAGATATTTCTAGAACTGCAGCCTAGTATTTCTGCAGATGCAGCATGCTGTGCTGTTCTATGTGCAGTACAGCTTAAAATCATTATCTTAAGGGCTTGGTGTTTTGGTTTTTTGGAGAACGATTCCATAACCATTTTTACAGAATAATAATACAGCTGAAAATCCAGTGTTTGGGCAAGCTTGCTTTTGACTTTCTCCTCCCTTTCAATGTAACGCAAAAATTAAATCTTTTACTTGGGCTGGATAGAAAAGTATCCCCACTTCTCTCTGTCTAGCTGGACTTCTAAATGAATTGACTTCCTGTTAACGCTGGAGCAGCTGAGCTTAATTTGTCATGAATGTTAATGAAAAACACTTCAGAAAGTCTTATGTTTTCCTCTTGCATCCAGATTTCATCATTTGTTCCTACAGTTGTGAGTACCGGAGGTATTTGTATGTTCATCGAACTAGGAAACAGGAGATGGGAACAAGCAACATGTGCCCAAGCTCAGCTAGTTAGGGCAGCTCGGCTGAGGAATTGTGCATATCTCATATGCACAGGAAACATCTTGAGAAGGAAAGTCTCACCAAAAACGGATCAGATTCTATTGTAGAAGTGCTGTAGCTGTGATGATGTACAGATGTAAGAGCCCTGGTTAGGGTGTTCAGAGAGAATTTAGCCTTTTTTTTTTCCCCCAACTTCTCTAGCTGGTTGTTAAAAATTGTTCTCCCTCTCCACAAAGCTTTTCTCGAAGGATGTTTCAGAAAATCATAATCTGTTTACAGATACTATTTTTTGCAGGAGAAAGAGTCTTTCAACTTGCAAATAATGTGCTAGAAACAGACTTCCTCCGTTCTTTTTTTGGCTTTTTATATTTTGGGCGGAGGCAGTTAAAAAAGCTGCATGGTTCCTGAACAGGCAAGGAATAAAATAATTGCCACAGATTTTTGTAATCCAACAAGACACTCATTAGTTATGTAATTTCAGCTAGCCTTTGATAATTTCTATCGTTATAAGTACATGCCGTGTATGTGGCCTTATATTTCTTTTTGCATTTGGCTTTACTTCCTGCTTCTGTCCAGTAACAAAAGTGCTGAAAGAAAAGAGAGACACTGTTTTCTGGTACTTCTGACCTCAGCAGACAGTGAGTCCTAGGAATCAGCTAGAAGATTTCTTTATTTTATTGTCAATTATTAAAACACTGAAAGTCTTATAAAGCCCAAACTAAATTACTGATTCCTTTGTTCACTGCCCCTCCAGTGTTCAGATGCACTCAGGGCCAGATAAGAAATAGTTGCACGGAGTAAAACAAAAAAGATCAGAATTTTAGCTACAATTTTATTTTATTTCAATGACAAATTTACACTGTCAGAAGATGTAACATAGGTAACTATGTCTTTATTATAATAACCTATTGGTTAATTAAAATAGTCCTGCTTTTTGTTAAGTATGCACAACCAGATTTTCAGTTGTATGAACTTTTTGCTTCAGTTACATCTTAGGCTAGTCACCATTCGTGACTTACAATATAAATTAAACCAAATTGTTTTTTCTCCTTTATTTAATTGATGGCAATAATTTTAAGACATTGCACATTCCTAAGCACAAATGAGACATAACTTTTTTTCATGTAAAGCTGCTCAGAATACAAAGAGATATGCACACACCGATTATGACTATTCACCTATCCTTAATTGAATGTGTAAGTTAATCAATAATGTTGAATGTATTTTCTTTGTGAGGGAGTAAAGGCTTAAAAATGAAGCTTTCCAGAGCTAGCTCAACCGATTGCACGTGAAATAGTTACAAAGTACCTTCAGCTAATAGTTTTCATCAGAATTCCTGAATCTATTCCCCTATCAAATGCAGCAAGGCTTGTAACTGGAAGTTCAGTACTCATCTACACAAGACGTCTGCTTTTTACAGGTATTTCTAGTGAGGAAGATCAAAGGATCTGATGCAGGTCAGCTTTATGCCATGAAGGTACTTAAGAAGGCAACTCTAAAAGGTAAGGGTTGGGACAGTCGCTGCAGTCTCTATTTCTGTGCTACTTTGTCATTTACTTGTCTTGTTATTTTTTGCATTGCTGCTGTCTTACGGTATATAAGAGTACACAAATGTGTTCCTGCCACCCTCCAAAATTCTGCCTCACTGTAGTAAGCGTTCTAAAAAAGTGTACACAAAAAATGTTACCTATATACAGTGTGGGAGCAGGAAAACAGGGCTTCGGAGTTTTCTAGCTGCATGCTTTCTTCACTTTCTTGATGAAGAAAATTTGTATCGCAGTGGCAGTATCTGTCTGTTACTGAAATAAGTATTTTTAAATAAGGATATTGCTGACTCCTGTTGGGCAGAGCAGCCTTCCAGCTGGTGCTTCTCACTATATGCCTGAAAATTCATGGGAGCGTATTTTCAAGTGCTACGAGTCATTCTGAGGTTGTTGAGATCATGCTGTTTCCTAGCTCAGGACCGGTCAGCACATGTTCTTCACTAGGTTGGGGCCAAATTACTGATGTCTGAAGCTGGTCATCCTCTTCTGGGGCCATTGGCTGCTACAGCTTCACTCAGACCAAAAAGAAAATTCTAGTAAAGACAGGACTGAAAAGCAAACAGAGTAAGTTCGATCTCAGCTGAAGCCCTTACTGTTTGTTCGTCCACAGAGTTAGAAAGATCCAGTTGTCGTCTTGTTTCCCTGACCTAGCACTGTACTGTGTTTTTTTCCCCTCAAAAGCCTGACACTTTTTGCAGAGAAGGTGGGCAGCATTCATTTTGCCCAGAGCAGCTCTTCCGCTCTTTCTTGGACAATGTAGGTTTGCACAATGCAGTAGAGTGCCTAAATTTCTATCCTAATGTGAAGAGAGATCATTTTGAGATAGTTCTGATGACTTAAAAATCCAAATTGCTTTAGCATGCTTCAGTTTGGGGAACCAAAAGAAGAACGAAGCTACCGGTAATTGCAAGATAGTCAAGATGGGGAAGTGGCAAACCAGGTATTTGCACAGCCCTTTCCCCTAAGAAAACCTTTTCAAAGAAACGTTAGTTTGAAGCGATGCTGGCGTGCTGATCTTTTTGTTTGGAATATAGATGGGAAAGTTTGTTCTGGCAGGACAGCATGGTGTAAATAACCACTTAAATAGTACTGGGCGTAATACATAAAAAGTAAAAGGTTGGGCACGTGTACACAATACGTATAATAGAGTGATTCTCTGACTTCTCAACCAGGAGCAGGACCGTGAAGTGCCCAAACTGAGCTGAACTCAACTCTCAGAACCTTCCCTACTGGGGAAAGCCGTCTCCTGCAGGGCATGGCGTCTGAGGAAGGACTGTGTAACCCCTCTGATGTCAACACGTACCAGAGATTTATTTCTGTTTCTTTTGACAGCCCAGAATTTTTCACCCAAGGTGAAAATTGGGTATTCCCTCTTTTTCTGTGCAACTCTGAGGTGTGTTGAGCAGAAAGAGCTTTGGAGAGGGGGAGGGTTTCTTCTGCAACCCCAAGCATGATTGTTACTTCATATTTGATAGCTAAATCTGTAATGTTAGACTCTACTGGGAGAAAAAAATCTGTATTATGGCAGTATTTTAGGAAATCTCAAAATTAGATGGTGATTTTAAACTACCCAAAGTGTTCCATCAAATTTCTGTTCCATCAAGAACAGGCACCTCTGTGTTTACAGTCCCTCGGTTCGTTATACCACAGAACCACTGCTTCTCTCCTCCTGCAGCAGGCTATTTATTGTTTTCTCAAGCATGAGTCACAAGATCCAAAAGTTGAGGCTGCTTTGTGATTTTGCTGGATTGCATTTCTCTCCCATTCAGACTACTTACCCCTCTGACTGGTAGCTCTGGATTTCCCATTAATCTCAAGATAACTAGCACATCGGTAGGAACTAATTTGTCCACGCTAGTTTCTACAAATAAGTTAAACTTGACAGCTATTTAACTCGAAGTACAAAAATGAAGGCAAAACCCTGTCGGCACAGGACAAGTGAGAAGAGCAACAATGAGGATTGCTGTCAGTGAGCTTCCATGTAACTTCTGGCACAGAGATAATATTTCTGACAGCTTAATTTCATCTTTTAAGTGAGAGTGCTGAATTGTTGCTGCCTACCTACACTCAAAAAGTCTGGAAGTCACTCCAATGTGAAGTATTTATTACCATGTCAAGTAATGGGAGCAAAGCCATAAGTACTTGTTAGCACTGTGTTCAGTATTTACTGACAAAAGGCATGCTATGAGACAAATTTCTAAATGATTTTGCTTCCTAACCTGTACTGCACAGTACAGCATGGAGCAGGAAAGTCAAAGCTCTTGGTGCCGGTGCCATTGATGTGGCCACACAGGCCTAAATATCATAGCAGTTATTTTCTTTAGCGAAACAAATTTGCAAAACACCTGAAATGGAGAAATGAGAAAGAAGAAGGAGGCGGGGGTAGCAAAACCGTTTTTTCTTTTCTGGATTAGTCTGAAGAATTAAAACCCGGATAAACAAAAACGTGAGGAAGTTAAATGCCTTCAGGAGTGATGGGTTAAAACTAGCTTTGTACCTTGCTCTAAAGAACAACCATAGTGGGTCCTGCCGAAGGGTTTCCTATCCCAGGAGCCTGACTCTGGCCGTGGCTGGCTGGTAACCTTTAGGAAGAAGCAGCAGTACAGAACGGTGCTTCCTCCAGTGAGTCTGCTGCCTCCTGCCTCTTTCCAGGGTAGTTGTCCCTTGTTAGCATGATCCCAACTTCACCAACAGCAAAGGGTAGTATAAGAAGGGTACAGCAATCAGCAGCAGCACTCTTCAAGCATTTACAGCTCAAAAAAGTTGTTTGATACAAAAGAGGCTTTATAGATCAATTACATTTGTAGACTTAAGCTTTAAAAAGATCTGCTGAACAGCAGAACTGCTCCTGCTGTGAAGGGAGAATTATACTCCAAAATATTGCCGGTTAGATTGTAAAAGTTTGCAGAAGCACATGCTGTACACACAAACATTTGTGAAAATGAAATTAATCTTTACCTCATGGAGATTTACATTAAATGTTGAGTATATCTGAATAAGCACCTATAACCGAGCATGGATCCTTGAAAGTGAGAAAGCCACTGCTCCTCTCAGTTGTAAATGAGAGCATCACACACAAGTTTCTTTCCTTTGTGCCTCATTTCCTTTTGCAGGAGCTTGTAGGTATCTCTTTTTCACAGCAGAGAACTTCCTGAAGAAACTAGATAAGGTTTCATTCTAATTATTAATTTTAGGAAAACCTTGTCCAAAATGTTTGAGAATATTATGTCTGTTAGGTGCCAGATGGCAAATACATCAAATTCAAGGCTGCATGTGTGTATAGCTCTAACTCATCTGGCTTTGAAACACTATTTATTAAATTACAATACCCTAATACCTACCTTTGCAAATATAAACCCCTTGCGGGGGGGGTCCCAGTGCTAAAAGACATTTAGGCACTTAAATACCTTCCAAGAGTAAGACTTTTGCCTTTCAGAATGTCATCAGATAGTCCTATTAAATACCATCTTAAAATGTTGCTTTCAGTCTTCATTACACTCTACTTTTTTTTCTTGAAAATCAGATTTTTAGATAAAAAATTGAAAGAGAATAAATTTCATCTATATTTTTAAATACTTACAGATATATATCAGTGACTTTTGACTGCCCAGCCTAAAGGCACCGTAAGACTGTGGAAACAGAAAGAAAACAGGGACTGTTTATTCTGTGTATATGTGTGCCTTGTATTTACCAACAAAGCTGGGACAAAGGGAAAGGACAGGCTGATTATTTTCATTCACTCAGTATTTCTCTCAAGGTGTCTCAGGCTCCATCGGCTTTACTGGATGTGCTTCAGGATTCCGTGAACAAGAGCTGTTTAGATCGCTTACAGTGTAAGCCTCATTAAACACCTGTGAAGTGCCCATAAATCCCCAACAGGTTCCTGTGCTGGAATGTAAGGCTACCTCTGGAGCTTGAAAATCAAAGACGCATTCCTCCAGGACACATGCAATCTTAGAGAGAGTGGCATGAAGCCATAATTCACTGACACAATACTTGTGAACGTTGTATATATTACAGTGATGATCTAGCGAAGGTTATGTGATGGGTCACGAGGAAGTAGTTTGCATCTGCCCGTCTTCTTGGTAATGGGCTGTGCAAATCTCGGCAGTGGAAGCTATTTGACCCTGAGAACTGAGAGAGTCTACCTGTTCCTGCTTATGGGATTTAGAAATGATAATCTGTTTTGTCAAAAGCTCAGAAGTGCTTTGCAGTTTATGATCCCCTCAGTCTGAGCCAGTAGGCTAATGGGTTTACAGTTGTGCTGAGTGCATGTGATGGTTACAGATGCAGTAAGCAGTGAGAGCAGCTTTACTGACTCACAGAGAGCTTGTGGTGTTCTTGGGGATGTTATATATATATTCATTACAATTAATTATAAACTGAACAACTAATTTAGATGTCACCAGCTGGACTGCGATTTCTGTCTAAACCATTGATAAAATTGTAGTAGCAGCTTCCTGGTTTGAACACCAACTGAAGCGGCTTCTTCAGTTTTCCCCTGTACGCGACTCAGTTTCCCTGTGATGACTGTGGTACTTAGATCTAAGACATTGAACTCCAGTGGTTTCCTTCTGGTCTGAAGGGACCAGAAATCCAACAAAACAAAAATCTAAGGACAATTTAACCTTGTAAGGCAGGACTTAGAAAGAGCCTTCACCTCAGATAAACTTAGCTCTTTGGTTTTCAAGGTGTCTCGTCCTATTCCTTTCAGCCCCTGTGTTTGATGAGAAGCCTTGTTATTCACCCAGGTTCACCCCTTCATTTTTGGTTTGTTATCTTTTCTTAAAGTGTTCTTCAATCTTTTTAGTATTCTCCTGGGCCTTTTATTACCCTCTTCTAAACAATTCTCCAGGGAAGTCCTTGACCACACATCCAGTTTCCTCCAAGTCCAGACCCCACAGCAGAAATCCCCTTGCTCTGCTGTTCAGAGGAAAGGCTACATGCTCTGCATCCTTGAGAACTGCTGGCTTCATATGGCTTCTTTACTCTGAGAATTGTAACTGTCCAAATGCCACGTCTCTGAGCTCAAAAAGAAACATTGCTGGACCTGGAAGTGCCCTTAAAGATCCAGCTGAGACATAGACTCACCCCTCTCCACAAATAGCCATACACTAAATTTTCAATGGGGAGAGGAAAATCTGGGAAGGAAATAGCAACTTCTGTGTGCACAAACACAACGACATTTGATTCCTCTGTATATTTCACAAGTGGGTCTAAAATGTAAAAATCAGCCTAGTGGGTATGTGCTCAGCCACACAGCAATGCTCTTGGGTCACCATCTGGGCCTTGCCCATTCGCATGCAAGCTTTGTGGGCCAGGAGTCAAGGAGAAGGTCTCTAGCTTTGTGCTGAGCTGCAGAACATGCCAACCTTGCCCATCATAATTTAGGAGCAAGCTGGAATTAGTAGCTGTCATCCAAGGAAGCAGAACTTTCTTTCGTCCAGTGGGAGTTTTGAAAAAGAAACCTGGAAGATCTTCAACTCTCAATGCTCAGAGGTCACCATCGGGCTGTGGCTTTACTGTGCCTTTACAAGCCTTCTTGCATCAGACCACCTCTTTCTTCCTCCACTAAAAAGTCAGCTTATCTAGGGCTTGCTTTCTGAAGGAGGAAAGGGTACAGTACCTTTGAGAGAGCTTACTTAGGTTGTTTCTAATAGACTGTGGAGAATACTGTGTTCATATATTATAAGGAAAATGAACTGGGTTTAGGAAACTAGCTCATTGTGTGTTGTCAAATATTAGAGAGTATCCAGCCTGAATATACAGCAGACTCGACAGGTCAAAAATGGCAAAGAGTATTGCTGGAAGTTTCTTTTCATAACGTTTGCTAAAGAGCATTGACTTGTGTTTGTCAAGATTGTAGCTTCTGGGTTAGATACTTAATATTCTTTAGTGATTCTGTACAGTGTTTGGATTCAGTTTTGGATGGGAAAGGAAAATTTTTGCCTATAAATATAAACTGAGCATGCATCACTTAAAGATTTTATTATCTGTTTCTATTCAAGCCATGTGGGACTTCTCATTGTATGAAGTCCTGATTAAATTATAGCCTCTTCAATATGCCAAGTGCATCATGAAGATCCTGTTATCAGGCAAAAATTCCCACCATTAAGACATTTAAGAAATGAACTCTGGGTATTAAAAATGCTCTCTGCTTTGTAGCAAAGGAGCATTTTGGCTAGTTTGCTTTTGCGTAAAAACCTGTTGCTTCTCATGGAGCTTCTCCTAAGTGCCAAAGAAAATTCAGCTTTCTCTTCATGAAAATTTTGACTTGAGTTCTGCATAGGGTCACCTTGTTAAAAGTGTTGCTCAGGTTGCTAAATAGCAAGTTCTTCCTATTTTTTTAAGGAGGACGGAATTATTAAGTCTTTGCCCAAATACTGGTAAAAATTATAATCAATCTCCCTATCTTTCTCCCTGTCATTCAGCCAGACTGATTCGCATAGGAGCACACACTTCTGCGCTTGTCATACACGCTATAGGTAAACACAGCAATATCGCCCTGTCCACACATTTGTTCCAGTACAGCTCTGCTATTACAGTAATATCAAAATACAGCTCACTGCATTGTTGTATGTTCATTTGGAACGCAGCTTCAGTAGTATGTTGCTGCCTGAAATAGCTTCGTTTTATTCTCCCCAAAGAGAGCACAGGACAGGACTTACAAGCAAACCCCAGCTTTCTCCATGAGAAGTTCAGTGGTGTAGCAGAACCTGTGATGGCAGTTGTGGCATCCAAGAGCATTGGTGCTTTGCCTCGGACCGGGCTTTTGAAGCAATTCTTCCAGTCATCCCCATTCGCTGTGCCTTGGTTTGCCAGGCACAGCAGTTTCAGAGCCCATAAGCTGGGTTCCCTCATGATGGCACTAAACCAGGAGCACACCCAGTGCCCTCCAGCCTCTCGTGGGCATTCAGGCCATGGGACCAAAGGGTGACATCAACCCCCCCCGAATGCGTATAGTGCGGGGGGACCTCAGGTCCCAGCACCTACTGATGCTTTCCATAGATTGCTGGCTGCACCACACTGCTTGCTAGTGTAGTCATAGGTTTAAGCCAAAGTTTCAGATGTTGCTATGAAGACATTGAGTGCACCTGTGTTTGCATTTTTCACTAGGTGTAGCACAGAGCTGTCTTAATTTTTTCCATCTTTTTGCTAAGTTAACATGCCCACGCCCTTAGCTTCTAATCCTTGAGCAGTTCTATAGGCCCCATTAGCAGCAACTGAAAGTGTTGCGTTATTCAGGTATTCATATGATGATTCCCTAGAGAGCACAAAGGAGATTCAAATCTGAAGTCAGAGGAAGAGAGCACTGAAAAGTCTGCTGATTTCTTTGGCAGAAAGGATATGTTCTTCACCTGCGATCAAATTACACAAGTTTGTTCTAAATGTTTGTTGAGTCACACTTTTCTGTCAAAGAAATATGGAAAGAATGACTTCTTTAAAGTTTCTAAAAAAGCAGCAGCTCTTGCAGGTTGCATTTGAATGTGTCCCCCGGCTATGCCAGCCAGTCAAAGAATGGTGGCTGGTTTTTTTTCAGGAATGAGTAGTCCATCATACCCATTTCATTTTTGATAGTAAAAAGCAATTTTCCAAATCCCCTTGTAATTTTCAGTCAATTTGCCATCTACCTCTTTAAAGGTAGATCCTGCTGTGCTTGACACAGTGAGTAAGTAGCAATGGAGACGCTTGAAACTGCAACTCCTGTAGGGGCCATCGGTAAAAGGCTTTCAGACCCAAACTCATTCTACAAAGTCCCCATAGTAGACTTAATCAAGGGCTTTCACTACTGCTTGCTTTTCCCTGCATTATTCTTTTTGTTGTATTCATTGCACTGTATATCTAATGACAGCTATTTGCAGTTATTCCCAAATTGGTCGTCGCTTTAAGGAAAAGACGACTTTTGGTATTTTTTATTGTCAAGTAGCAGATTGCTGTTAGTTGCTTTTGGTGTAGTTTCAGGAATTGAAAGACTACACAGACAGTTGTCCTGAAGCCGTGAGTGGAATGTTTTTCTGGTTTGACAACGGTGGTGCAATTTCATTTTATCTGTAGAAAACCCACTTTTACCAGGAAAGGACTGGGAGGTGCAATGGCCTTTGTCAGCCCTCACACCCCTTACCAGCAATAGCTGGAAAGCACAGAGAGGGGAGAGGAAAGCACAGCCTAGTTTAATTGGAACAGGTCTATGAAGAGTGACATGAAGCTCCAGCTGAATGAACGAGTCTGTAGTGAGACAGGCACCGCTGGCTGTGCGCAGTGCTCTGCCTGGGCCGAGTACCTGGGAACGAGGACTGGCCGATCCCCGGGACAACCGCAGGGGCTCAGTGGTTCTGCTTTGGGAGCCTAACTCATGTCCCTGCCCAGGTCTGAGCCAGGTAAACCCACCGGTGTGGGGCTCTGGGAGGACACCCCCTGCCTTGCACTGCTACTAAAGCATCGGCTGGAAGGCACTGAAGAAGTCCCGCAGCCCACCTCTGACCTAGGGTGGCACAGCTATGCTTTTGTCATTCCTGACTGATGCTTGCCTAACTCGTTCTTAGACTGTCGCTATCCCTACTATTACAAAATGCTTCCTAACATCTGTCCCGTATCTGCCTCGCCACAGCTGAGGCCCTTAGTTCACATCCTCTCCGATGAGAACAGTTTCCTCTCTGTAGTTTTCTTCCACATCTTGAAGACCGTTATCGTGTTTGGCCTCCATCTTCTGTAGGCTGAGAATCTTTCATCTTCCTTTCCTTCCTCAGGGTTCATTTCTTCTAGATGTCTGGGTTAGAAGAAGATTTAGTTTTGCTAGCGCTAGGTAAGTCGGAGGTGACCATTAAACAAAGTGTGATCTGTTCTGGCTGTATGCTCCAGACCTCAGGTCCCCTGTGAATGCTTTGTTACTACAGTAGCTGCAATGCCCCCGCTCTACCAAGTTGTTGAAATTTCAGGGTTTTTTAGTTGAACAGATAAAAATGTTCTGCTGCAAAGACGGCAGAGTGGTCATATTGTTGAGATATTGAATGTTTGTTCCTTTGGGGAGTCCCATTTAGAGAAAGTTCCTAGGAAAAGCCAGCCCTCGGGTAGAGGGATTTGTAATATGGCTCTTCTTTGCATTGCTGCTTGAGACAGCAGCATTTCTGGAGGGTGTTTTCAGTTTCTCATGGTTGCCCGCAGCTGTCAACCTCCATTCCCCTTCTCTCATGCGTTTTGCTTCAGAATTAAGCAGAACATCAGTGGGCAGGACATACTGAGGCCAGTCTGGCTTTACCAATGTTAACGTAACACTGATCACTGTTTTGTCTTGCCTGCTGTCCTTCTCCTTTTGCCTTTCCAGCTGGTGTCCTGTAGGCTAAATGGGAACCTTCAAGTGGAAGTCTGCTTTTCTGGTTTTCTTTTGGCTTGGTCTTGGGGCTTGGATTTCTTTTGTGTCTTGTTTATCTTGCACTGTCTTTAAGGAGCTTTTTAAGCTTTCTGTTTGCTTGTAATGCTTCTAATTTTAAGAAACCCACTGCTGAAAAAGAGAAGCTATTGCTGGCAACCCATTGAGTCAGCTGCGCAGCATGTGAGTGAACCACTGGGAGCCTTTTAATCCTGCCCAACGTCCAAGAGCTTGCTGTTGGTACCACGAGGCTGCATGAATTACGGGAAGAGAAAAATTACTCTTTTGGCAAATACAGGCTCAAATGCTTTTAGTCTTCCTTTCCTTTGAATCTATGTCATGTAGTCTGTTCTCTCATGGCAGGCTGTGTTTGGTATAGGAGCTGGTACCTCAGTTTAGGAGTTAGAAGACTGTGCCTCTGCTCGCATCTCTGCCGCCAGCCTGCTGCATGAACATAAACCAACTACTATTACTGCTGCTCCTTTTCTCAATCTCCATATCTGTAATGTTAACCTAATTATGCCAGCCTCCTCTTCACAGTGCTTGATGTCCTTATGAAAATTAATAGTCAGATATTAATAGAGATGTTATTAACACTCCTCCCCACTTAAGTGTAATCTGCTGCATTATGGAATTTAATGGCTAAAGAATCCCAAACAAGAGATTGTTAGGAAATGTCTCTTCTGTATAATGCATTGACTATTTGAAATAATCAGAGCTATGAATCAACTGTACTTTTGCATAAATTTGTAGCTGTGGTGGAAAGCTAAACTGGAAATACAATTGCTAAATATCACTGGGATTTTTAACCTCCCTGATGGACTCTGCAAGTCTTTGGCTGTGGTACAAATCCTTTATCTATATGAAAAGCATTTGTTTGTTCTGTTCACTGAATAAGTTGCACCAGTTGGAGCATCCAACATAATTGCCATTTAACCAATTTCAGCTGCCTGCAACTGCAGTGCATTTATATTTGGTTGGAAACCAAGTTCGTAAGCATCCTCTGGGAGTTGCATCCCATTGCTTTTACTGGTTCCCGTAATACAACAGAAAAATGTTATTTCCTTTCAAGCACGAGGACAGACTAACAGAGAGGTTGACACTGCCACTTGGTGCCATTTTAAGTCAGAGTGACGGCAGAGGGTCGGGGGTCAGTTGCAGTGGCGAGGGTTTGCCTCACAGCATTGCAGCTGGATCGCTTGTAAACCTTCACCAGACAGCTGGCCAGGCGTTCTGTTCACAACTGCTGCTGGAGGTGTGCTAGCACTCAGCTGGCTCTCCATAAAAGTTAGATGGCACAGTGTGGGAGACTACTATCTGGGATTTGTTTCAACGGAAACAAAATTATTCTCTGTGTTTTTATACTCTTCATGTGGGTTACACATGTCAGTTATGGCTTCCTCATGGCTGTGGCATTTGCTCCAAGTTGGAGGTTTTGATGATGTTCAAAGAGAGACCAGCAATCAGCGTCAACGACAGCCTCCCCTTTCTATTTTGTCCACAGCATTTTCTATCTGAATGCGACTGTAATTGACACACTCGAGAGGTTTCCATGGTGCAGTAATTTAACTGACATTTTCTCAGCAGCGGTAGATTATTTTTGTAAATTTGGGCGAAGCCTGAATTGCTCAGATAATTGCACTGAGTCTCTGGTCATCTTTCAGACTTTGTTTGTGCTATGACATAGTTGCTATTTAGTGGGCAATTGTCATCCTCAATACTGTTAAGTCACAGCTGCCTTTCATGTTCAGGGGGAGTTTCAGGTTTATGGGATTGGACTGCTCTATAGCTTTTGTCAATGCTGATCAATTCAATTTTGTTTTCATTATGGATACAATAAGCTATACAATGTAAAATATTAATGTCATACATCTAGCTAGGATGTAAATAGATGCAGGTACTAATTTGACCCTTGTGTGTTATCATAAGAAATAAATATTTTCAAATGTATGTTTAGAAAGACTATATTGTACTTTTGTTTTTACATGGTGTTCCCCACATTTGGGTCACCTTTACCACCTACCTCTGACTCCTAGAATGCTTCTCCGTAAAGGGGAAAAGGTGGGCCTCTATCTTGTGCCCCCTCTCCCTTGCTTTGTTAGGAAAAGAGCCAGCGGCTTTGCTCTGCAGCTCCAGCGAGCCCTCAGGGGCGGACTGTCATGCAGAAGACGGCTTCTTAAAAAGCCTCGGCACCAAGAAAGCTAAGAGGCTGCTAAATGCACAGCCTTCATTTAGCTGACTTTCCAACCTACTGAAATCCAGACACCCCTCAGCTGTCCCCAGGTGAGCAGGTGCCCTCCAGAGTTCCGAGGGCAGCTTTCTGGGGCAGCGGGAAGCTACCACCCCCGAGCCAAGCATCGGGGCAGCGGGGTGATCTGGTGTGTGGAGCTGAGAGAAAGGACAAAACTGCAAGTGGAGAAGTGGAGGGCTGGGAAGAGAGAGGGTCGTGGATCATGGGCAGCACTTCTTCCAGGTGTCATTTCGAGGGGAAGACTGAGCTTTGTGGCGGGAGTGAGACAGGGCCAGAGCTAGTCTGCAACTTCGGGAAGGAGGCAAGAGCTGACTGCCAGCTTCTCCAGAGCATCCCCGCTCCTCCCGCCCCTTTCTGCTTTGGACCGAGAGGGGGCTGCGAGGGAAGAGGGCTGCTCATCTCCCGCTGGCAGAGCGGGTGCTCGGTGGCTTCCCTTGGAAGAAATGGGAAATGGCAGGAGCGAGGCTGTTCAACCCTGCTGCTGGGGCGGGGATGGAAGGGATTTGAAGGGTGGCTTATAGGTGAGACTGACGGAGCAAAAAGGAGGCGCTCATGAGGTGTAAGAGCTGACTTTGCTGCATGAGATTGGCCAGTGTCAGAGGACTCCTCACATGCATCTTCATTAGAAATACACAGAAATCCTGCATGCTGTTATGACTCACTTGTTTTTTAGTTTGCTATAGAGAGTTTATCGCATAAGAGGGTTTGAGAGCACTTTTTCACAAGCAGGACAAAGCAAGCAACTTCCAAAGCAAATCTTTGAGGAAGCCTGAAAGTTTGCACTCTGTGTGGAATTTGCTGAGCAGTCCCTGGCAGGGCTGCCACAGGGCTGGTGGCCACTGTGCTGGGTGGCCCTGGAGGAGCTGCATTACCCCTCTGACCTCCAGCTATCATCTACAGGGTAACAGCCATAGTGATCCAAAGCTCTTGGTAAGGCTAGTTAAGATCTCAGAATTAAAAGCACTGTGTGGAAGCTAAACTGTTCATGGTTATTCTTCACAGGGTTTTCAAGTCCCTTCCCAACACGAATTTTTAGTTTCTGATTTTTTTTCACTTTGCTGGAATATTCTAACATAATGTTACAGGCATTAATCCTGGTACAAATGACTGCTCTGTTTCAGTCAGTCTCCCAAACACTTGTGCATAGTTGCGAAAGTTTTTTTTAAGAAGTGTGCTTTATTGAGGTGGAGTTACTGCAGCACAGTAGCACATAGTGAAAGATGCAATCTCATTCCCCTGCAGCCAGAGCAGGCTGGTTTCTTACTAAATGATTATTTAACCTTTTTTGTTCAGTTTTTGTTTTAAAATGTGTCAAGTGATGAGGCTCCAATCCCAACCCTTCACTCTGGTCCATAGGGGTTCATCCGGTTACGGTTTGCTCGACACAGCCTACGTTTTCTCTTTTTCTGTTTCACTTACCTTCTCCTATTTATATTCCTTTCTTTCCTTTTATTTTGATAAATAATTCTTCTCTGTCCTTCATGTTTATATCCTTTAAATATTTATCTGCTCTCCTCCTGTCTCCCTTTAGTCATTGCTTAGTATGGTTTATGTTTAGCTCTTGGCAGTTACCCAGTGACATAGGAAAAAGGAAGATTTCCTCTTCAGTTAGGTATTCTTTTGGAGTTCAAGCAGCTACGTATATTTTCAGAACTGTATACAGGGACTGAGATGTAGATGGTGAGATCCTATTAATGTCAACAGCGGTTTTACTACTGACTGTTTTAGGGCCATGATTTCACCCAGAGACTCTCTGAACTTAGTCACATCTTCCACAAGGCTCCCTATACGGTAGTGGAGACCAGGCTGAAAAATAATTTGTGATTGTTTGAGCACTGTGTTTCTCTCCTCGCAGGAGAAAACGCCAGATGAGCCTTTTTTTCTTGTTGTTTGTGTGGCCGAGGCTTGCTGTTTGCAAAGCTTTAGTCAGTGTGTTGGTAACGACATGAGACCAGGCTTTTCCTTATGCTCTAATTTAGGAAATAACCTTGCCTTGACTTCACACCCTACTTGCTGATGGGACCGGAGGCTTCTTCAGTGACAGACAGCCGTCTCGCAGATGCTCATTTATTTTTATGAGGCAAACATATCAACAGAGCTATATTAAGCATGTCTGCGTAGCATGTCAAGGCCTGGGCAAAGCAAAGGTTTGGTTTGCCTGAATGTTGACATTAAATGCCGCAATTTTCTTGAAATATTTAAGTTCTAAATTCCCGTCTATTTTATGTACAAGTAGCTTAGAGGGCTGGGTTGCAGGCAACCTGATAAACCATGCAGGACGAGGTTAAGAATAGAAGCTGTCTCAGAGCTTCATATCTCCTAAATCAACTGAGTGTCCTCAGTTTTGGATGATAAGCCACTATCCCAGCTTCCTTAGTGATGCCTTAAATATACTAGTTACTCATTATACAAACCAAAATATTTGGAATTTAGTAACTAAAATGCTCGTCCAAAACATTTTGTTAGAGCAAGTCAGATTGGATTGGCGCGGTGTTTACCACATCGAAGCAGCCTAATGGAAGAAGTGTTTAGAGTGAGAAGTCAGCCTAGTGCAGTCGTGGCCAGGGCTGCTGCGTAGTTCGGGGTGAATGTTAACATTTGCCTCATGCTCTGTGACCGATCCATCCAAACCCTCCCTTCTGAGAAATGCACCTCTCACTGTCCAGCCACAGCCTTGCCTTACCCGTGTGAGAGCTAAGCTCTCAAACTGCTCTCCAGGTAGGCCAATCACAAAAACATTACTTCATACTTTTGTATGATTACCCTACATTTGGAAGACATGGGGTTGGGTTTTTTTGTTTTAAAATTCCTGGTGAGCTCAGTGAACATATTTTTTCTGAAGCACCCATAAATCCTTTTTTATTATTCCATCTTATTCTGAATGTGTATTATGATTGATAAAGAAAAGATTCAGCATACCTTTTCTGGTAGAATGTCTATCCACAGGAACAGGACTGTTGAGTGAAATTTTGCTTGAAAAAAAACATTGATAGTAAGCATTTTAGCAGAATACTTTGGTTTGGTTGTGTATCTTTTTAAAAATTATTTTATAGTTGTACGTTATGATTAGTGTTTAAGAAATAATAGATCAAAAATAAATCAAAACCCTTAACAAAACACAGAGGGATAATACCACATTTTCTGCTCCTTCCAGGAATTCTTACTTAATATTAGATAAAAGATTGTTGGTCTTGTCCATAAACATCCCAACTGGACCAGGCAGAAGGTTCCATACCATGCCATTAAATGAAATAGTAGGGTCTCATATAACAAAATAAAAGGGACTCGGGTGGGCTTTAAATCACTCTCACGCAGGGGCACTTTGCCCTGAGTTAATGTCCCTAACCACCCTCACCCTCTTCCAGCTCTGCCAGGCTTTGCAAGTGAATTAGTAGTTGCTCAAAGAAAAATCCTGAAGGAGAAGAAACTTCCTTTTCAGTACAACTGGCTTTTTAGGCCTGGAGAGAGGGAGCAATAAATAAATTAAATAAAGGGAGCAATATTTTTTCTGTAGAAGACTGGCATAAAAGGGAATGTCTTTGCATTTTCACCGCTGAGCCAGCGGTCGCTCCCAATACTTTTCAATCATAAAAGCTGTATTTTTGCCTTTGATGATATGCTGCAGAACATATTTGTGGTGAATACCAAAGCACAGACAGTTTTCACACTTCCAGGTAAAGTAATCCGCAACCTTTATTCAGCCCTGCCTGTAAAACCCACAAAGCAGGTGTGGTTTAAGAGCAAAGAGCAGCAACAGTTGATTAAACCAAGCTTAAAAGGCAAGCGGTGAAACTCGTCACCCTGAGAGACCCAGCAGTTCCTGGGCATCTGGATCATCTCCATCTCAAGAAGGACAAGAGAAAAACAGTTTCTTCGTTGCCCCTGTTGACTTAGCAACATCGCAATAGCAAACACAAGGCGAACGTTCATTTAATACTGAAATGCCCCACGGGTAGGAAACATCAGACTTGGTGCTGCCTCTCCTGCGCAGCTGCATGCGAGTTTGCCAGCGCTGCAGCAGGGCAGCAGCTACAAGGGAATTGGAGTCTGACAGGAGATACCAGAGAAGTTTGATGGAGAAAATTCAGCCCTCTTTGGACTGTATTTAAGAGTAGTATTGAGGCCTATATGTACCTGTATATCTTTTCTCTGTTGGATTCTTGTAGGTTGGAACTAGATTTTAAATATCTGTTTTGTGAAGGGAAAAAAGGCCAACTGTCTCATAACTGTTTTAAGCAACTTTTCTTTATTGCAAAACTATATGAAACAGCTACCAGTTTCTCCCTTCAGGTCATCATAATTTCCAGAGCAACTGATGAATGGTGTTTACTGGGACCTCTGAATTCTAAGGCCAGCCCTCTTATTCATTTGCGATTTTGAAATTATGCCTATTCCTAGAGCAAAGGTAATTATTGCCTGTCAGTAAGAGTTAATCTTGAAATTGTTGCTATTGCCTGCAATAGTAATAATAACTATTATGCATCTGTTCAACTGAAGCAAATATAATAAAAAATAGGAGTATGTTACAATAGAATTCAAGAAACGAATATATCACTTCATGGATCATTTGACAGGATATCGCATCCACTAAGGCAAAGATATTTGAATAAAACATCTGCTTTACATCAAAAAAAAAAGATGACCCAGGTGCAGCTATGCAGAGGTGTTGAAGACTTTCAGTTTTGCACAACTCGTGGACAGATGTATTTCCAGCTGCAGGTTTTGGCTTTTTGGAGGAAGTTCCATGCTAGCAAATGGCAGTTTTCTCTGCTCTTTATTGAGCCATTTATTCAGTTTGTTTTTAATGATGTTAGTTAGAACTGATTTATGCGATTGTAAGGGGTGTAATTCTGACTTTGTTGGTGTTGCACATCACCATAGGATTTGGCTTATTGGATATCATTGCACATCTGCAGCTCAGAGACCCTCGTGGGGGGAATGGGTTCACCTGGGAGCTGTGCACAAGCACATCTGTGTATATTCAGTTGGTCCAGTTCTGTTTAAAAATACACAAAAATTGAAATTTCACCTTTGCATAAGGACATGAGGTTTATATGATCATCCCACTGGTCTATCGGTCAGTACTTCTCTAATGACGGGGTTGAACCCACTGGCTAATTTCAGCCAAAAATCTAAAACGCACTTAAGCTCCTGCAGCGTCTGTGGGATTTTTTGGCAGGGGAGAGAGATCCAAGCTGGTGTCCCAGTGGGGAAGAAGCGGGAGGTCGTAGCCACCAGAGGCTCTACCGGGCAGGAGTGAGCCCACCAAGCAGCACCCGCAGAGCTCAGACCCACTGGAGGCTGCTTCTCCCAGGGCAAGGTGTAAGGAAAAGGCGGGGAGAGCTCAGGTTACTGCTCTGAAGATTTGTTTTCAGCAGAGTTAGTACGTCCTAGAAACCTGTGTTTGCTCCTGACAACTCCCATATGACTTTTTTTTTTTGTAGCATTAGACTTCATCAATCTGTCCTTTCATTCTCCTTGCTGGAAAATTGAGCAGAGGTACTTCAGAGGGACATTGTGAGATTTAATTATTTTTTCCAAACATTTCGGGAGAATAATGAATAGCTGATAAATAATGTAAATGGAAGCTCAATATTAAAAGTTTAGGATTAATTTAGAGACATCTGTCGTTCCAAATCTCAACATTGAATCATCCAAGCTACTTTAAAAAAAAAACAAAAACCAAAAAAAACCCACCAAACCAAAGGGAAGTCTTTGATTTCTTTAAAGCCAAATGCGTTGTTTCATGTAAAAGGGGAAAAAAAAGAGGGGAGGGAGAGACAAAATTACCTCCTCCAGTCCCTGGACTCCTAAAAACCAGTCTGCATTCTTATTGATTTTTCCAAGTGCTCTTCTACAAAGGAGTGTCTCCTGCTCTGTAAATCTGGTTTTTTCCTTTGCTGCAGCAGCGCTAGGGCTGAGTGGTAAAGCTCTGTTTTTAATGTCTCTTTCCCCATCTCTAAAAGGTTCCATATTTGGGGGCACAGAGGATCTTTCTTCCAGAAAAATAACCTTCATGAAATTATATGCATTTCAAAACAAATGCACATAAAATCCCTACATGGCATTATTGGTATAATTCTATATTCAGGTGTCAACGGGGCACTTCTCTGTTTTTCTTTGTGTTGTAATAATGCTCGGCTGATAAGGTACAACATGAAAGGCTGCTCTTTAGAAGATTTGAGTATAATACTGCGTGGAGCTGAAACACAGTAATGCAAATAGTATTTCCAAGCAGAGCCATTGAAGCTAGATTATGATCTTTTTTGGAAAGCCTGTATTTCTCCATATCTTGGGTAATTAGTCACCACACAAGTACTTTGTCTTCCATACGTACACAGTGTGGATTTGAAATTAGAATCTAGCTCTCTGCTTTTGTCTACAACAGCCAGCATTAAAAGCAGATGAAAATAACAGAAATAGAATTGAAAAGGATGTTGCATATAGTTTTATGTATATATTCCATTTTCGATATCACTCGTATGTTCCAGTGCTACGTGAAGAATTTGAAACTGAGTTGTGTGTTCCTGAGTCTGAGTTGTATTTTGCCTTTGTTCCACTCAAGGCACAGTGCAGAGTTTTAGGGAGCTGAGGAGGGTAATGGATGAAATTTAAATCCATCCTTTTATTCACTGATTCATTTCTCCTGCTACCAATATTTTTTGGTGGTGATTTAATTAAGTTAACATAGTTTCTAACTCCCTCTGTTCTTGCTTTGTTAATTAATTAGTGCTCCACTCCTGGCTGAGCTGGGACATTTCTTACCGAAAGGTCATTTTGAAAGGTAGGGACAGGCAAATCATTTATAATCAATAATACTTTTTGCCAAACATCTCTGAGCAGATTGTGAAACCTTTGACATGATTCGTGTATTTTCTGTGTGTATCTTCCTGCAAGAACAGCTTTCTGTAAGCAACAGTTGCTGGTGTCAGACAGGCAGGGGGTTTCTCTCCTGTCCAAGGGATTAAGCAGCACTTTGGGTAATATCGTCAAAAAGGACAAAAGGCCATAAGGACAAGTCACTGAGGCACCAAACCCATCGTCTGACAACCCATTCCTAGTTCAAAAAAAAAATTAAGCTTTCAAATCCAATTTCAGCCTGGTGACACCAAGAAGGTTGCCTCCAAAATCAGTGGAGAGAAAGACTGGCCCGCTCAGAGAGGCAACCAGAGCACCAGGTCCTGCCCTGAGCCACCTCCATACGACTCTGGAAGGGACCAGGCTCTTGTGCCTCAAGGCAGCCAGCAGGTATTCACACTAGGACTAAAGTTATGAAAGGATCTGTGCACCTAACAGCAACTTACAAAAAATGAGAGTTATCACTTTAGTGCTATTGAAGAGTGGTAGAACCGTCTTCAGCTTTAGATGCCTTACAGAGCTCACAAAATCTATCTCCATACCCTTTTTAAAACAGGATTTAGGCTAGAAGTCATTTAATTATTTCTAGAAGTGTATTGGAGCATCCAAGTGCTTTGCTTGCATTTGCGAGGCTGCATCCGTAAATCAGAGATGTTCACAGCGCATGAACAGGCAAATGACTGTGGTCCTGAGCAAAGCAGAATTGTGCTGGACCTCAGCTAACATGTACAGAGAATATTTCACGCATGAGACTCTGGCTCCCCATGCTGTTGACTGGCAGATATGAGAGCAACACCCAAGTTCGGCCCCTATGGAGGAAGTCGCAATGTATCACATACGTCTCCACACCGTCTGCAGGGGCAACCAAAGCCCGGCTCCCTGCGCTGTTGCTGATCCCCAGAACAGGCAGGATGGAGGCAGATGTGCTCCCTTGCTCCTGGTCTTCCTTGTAGACCTATGTCTCAGCTCCTGTCTCTTAGCCCTGATGCACCACGCCCTGGTTCCTCCCGTGGGTGAGCCTGAGACGGGTTTCACTGCATTGAGGATTTTGCTGTTTATCAAGTCTGATTTGCAGCTTAGTGCCCTTAGCTAAGGCAGTCCACTAAGATGTCTGTAATAGGCGCTCCCTTGCTGGATCTCTCTCTTCGAAAACCTTTTAAAGAGGAAAGCCGTAAGTGGAAAATGGTATCAGTCATGGGAGCACTAACTTAAAGTGTCCGTGCCCTGACAGGATCCAGCTGGCACCAAGGGAAGTGTGGTGTGGGACACATGCGGGGCACCTGGGGGGTTTCAGCCCAGGGAGGAGGGCAGAAGGAAAAGCTATTTAATTTTTATTTCACACTTGAAAATTGAATTGATACCAATTTAAATTTGATGCATGTGTTAGCTTGTACAAGGCTGTACGTAAAACCCTCATGCCTTGTAACACCAAATCTATATGCAAAACCCAAAACTGCACTGCAAGTTAAATTGAAAATTACTTCTCTTGAAGTAGAAACATCAACTTTTACTCCAGGTAAGTCTGAAGACAGAGGAAAGACCAGCAAAGTATTACACACAAGTTTAGAAGATAGCTTCAGGATAATTTTCTTCTAGTAGAACTAAGAATTACTTTGGGCAGCAGTGAGAAGGGTACTATTAAATATTTGGAAGTTATTCTTTGGCCAAAGAGATCCCAGAAGCAATACTCTGGCTCCACTGAAACCAGTGGCTCAAAGTGTTTAACTTCACAGAGCTGTGACTTCGGCTTAACTATCCAGTCACTAGATATATGACAAGTTACTTTCCCCTTATGGTGAATTAGCTATAAATTTTAATCAGTATTACAGTGAATAAATTAGTGTCTCTTCTATAAACTCCCCCTTTACAGCTCCTGTAGGCCATGGTTTCACTAATTAAAGTTCTCATTGGGTTGGTTTTTATGATGTCATTGTATGTACATCAAGGGATGTCCCTAAATCATCATTACTTGACAGTGTACGCAGCTTAGAGATGCACTGACTCCTAGTTTCTAAGTGAGACGTACGGACAAGAAGTTCATTGGCTGAAATTTAATTTGTATTTCAATATTTAAATCTCAACCAAATTTGATATCATGAGAGCTTCAGAGGGGGAAGCAGGATTACCGTTTTATTTTCTTATTCAGAAAATATACAGCAAGTCCATTATTGAGAAGGAACTTTTTTTTCTCTCCTTGGAAGATGCTCTGAATATACTTTTCCCTTTTGCCCTTTCCCTTTTGTACTTCATAGTTATTAAAATTAAAACAACCCAAGAAGTAAAAATTCATACCTTAAATAAAAGCCTCTCCTTAAGCATTCAGCGTTAAATAAAGTAAGCAGTAACATCCTCCTCTTTGATGTTCAGAGCTAGACAGACAGAAGTGGATAAGCCCTATTTATTTGCATGTATCCTCAGCTGCCTCCACTTCTCTTTCATACCACATTAATACCTGGAAATGGGAACTGTTTTTATTTCAGGGTAGCAGGTGCTTCCTCTGCTGTTACAGGCTCCACCAGTCTGGTCTCCTCTGCCTCGTGACACCAGGGGTTATTTCAGGGATAGCTAATTTGTCCAAGATCATGCAAACAATCTTCATGACTTTGTGCTCATTGCTCCAGGTTATGTTCTCTGCCTCTGTCTGATGTATAATTTAAAGATAAGTGGCAAACCCCACCTTTCAAACCAAATTCAGTACTGGGTAGAAAGGTCAAGAGTTTAGCAGATGAGCGCTATTTCCAATGAGCATTTTAATGATAGAGGTAAACATCTGGTGTAAGCATTACCTGCCCAAGCCGCCTGCGCTCCCCGCTCTGTGTGCTGCACTGAGACCCCTGCAAGCGGTCAAAATGAGGATGGGGGAGCTGAGTTATTTGCACTTTCCTCTGTGCGTTTGGTGTACAGCCCTTGTCATTACCAAGGGGTGGGCAAAGGAGAGGCTGTTCCGCAGCACCAGGCAGGTACCTGTGCGGGGAGAGCCCAGGCCTGCGCTGAGCGGTGCTGAACTGAGCCGCTCAGTCATCTTCCCTGAGGCTACTGAACTCCAATGCTGGTTTTGCAGCTTTTTGGTAAGATCATCAGAGACAAGGGGTTCACTAAGAAAGGAGGGTAGGAAGGCTCTGCAGAGGGA